>NW_016815132.1:443298-468573 GCF_001698545.2 Rhinopithecus bieti
TTTTTTTTTTTTTTTTTTTTTTTTTTTTTTTTTTTTTTTTTAGTAGAGATGGGGTTTCAAACTGAGTGTTAGCAGGATGGTCTCGATCTCCTGACCTCGTGATCCGCCCGTCTCGGCCTCCCAAAGTGCTAGGATTACAGGCTTGAGCCACCGCGCCCGGCTCTTCTGACTCTTGAACGAAAACTACACAGAGTCAATGACTTTTCTTTTCTTACTGACTTTTCTTACCGTTCTCACATAGTAGAAATTCTCATATACATTTCTAATAAGAAAAATAATCTTAGTTCAGCAAGTAACATATTCAGCCTTGTTTATCATCAAACTACACCTAAAATTAAAACATTTCCCCTCGCTTCGTGTAGGTTTATTGCTGCCTGCAGTGTAAAAAGAGGTGTGGTCAGCTGCTTCTCTCTTTCCTCACCTAGTGACGCTCCTCTTCCTCTGAGTGTCCTCTTGGTTGGTATGGTGGTGATAGTCTAACACTGGCACTATCTAGACCTGAAAGGTGTTTAAATCTGGCATGTTTCCTTCATGAGGTGCCTTGGGGGACAGCTGTGTATTACTCAGTATCTATGAACAGCAATTTTCTTGAGCTGTGCAAAGACATCCCTTTCTAGCGGGTTGCCTATGACTTCTAAATTCCTAAGCACCCAGTATTACATCTAGTGATTCTTTTAGTTAAGATTCTGCTTTACTAGGTGGTCCTCTGGGGCAGAATCTAAGTAGCCCCATCCCAACCTTGCACCAAGGCCACATCATGTCTGTGGTATGCACCAATGGATCCTTTGCCCTAGCACCCTCTGTGTGACCAAAATAACCATCTTTCTTTTCCTTCATCTTAGATTGGTAAGTATTCCATCAGTCCATTGCATCACATACATTTTTCAAAATGCATACCAAGCTCTCTTGTCATGTTAAAGCTCATTCTTTCAATATTAAGCTGAGGGAAAGATCTTTTCCTTTCTCTATGGGGCAGGGAGTTAGGCTCATAACTCACCAACACTCTATTAAGAAATCTCTATTACCCAGATCCTGACCTTATATCCTCAAGGTGTGAGAGAGGTGTAAATCAGTTATACCCACCTCCTTTGCAGATACTACAAGTTGGTTTTATACCTCACTTTAAAAATAACATGGCACCTATTACTTATAAATTTTGGCTTTATATGTTTTAGTGTCAAACTGAGACTAAAAGATCTCTGATTTTAATATCTGTTACTATCTATTTTATATGTTAAGATCAAGCAGAATAGGTAAGGCAAAGCAATTAGAGAAAAAGTATATCATGTAATTATAGAGGTGAAGTTCACCAGGAAGATGTAATAATTCTAAACATGAGCATTCCTAATAGCATAGCCTCAAAATATAAAGCAGATGTTCTTAAAAATTAAAAATAGCAATGGACAAATATGAAGGTGTTCCAGGCGACTTTTACTTTTGCTTTTCAACTTTTATTGTACATTCAGGGGATACATGTGCAGGTTTGTTACCTGGGCATATTGTGTGATGCTGAGGTTTGGGATGTGAATGAACTCATCACCCAGGTACTGAGCATAGTGACCAATAGTTTTTCAAACTTCGCCCTCTCTCACCCTCTCCCCTCTAGTAGTCCTCAATACCTACTGTTGCCATCTTTGTGTCCATGAGTATCTAATATTTAGCTCCAATTTGTTGGTGAGAAGATGTGGTACTTGATTTTCTCTTCCCACATTAATTTGCTTAGGATAATGGGCTCCAGCTGCATTCATGTTGCTGCAAAGGACATGATTTTATTCTTTTTGACGGCTGTGTAGTATTCCATAGCGTATATGTACCACATTTTCTTTATCCAATGCACCATTGACGGACACCTAGGTTGATTCTGTGTCATTGTGGATAGTGCTACAATGAACATGTGTGTGCTTATTTTGGGGGGTTATATACGCAGTAATGGTATTGCTGAGTCAAATGGTAGTTCTCTTTTAAATTCTTTGAGAAATTTCTAAACTTCTTTTTACAGTGGCTGAACAAATTTCCCACCAACAGTGTATAAGAATTCTGCTAGGCAATTTTTTTTTTTTTTTTTTTTTTTTTTTTTTTTTTTTTTTTTATGGAGTCTCGCTCTGTTGCCAGGCTGGAGTGCAGTGCAATCTCAGCTCACTGCAACCTCTGCCTCCCTGGTTCAAGTGATTCTCCTGCTGCTAGGCAATTTTTAATGTACCTCTTTTCATAATTTACAGGTTATTAGTCAAAAATGTCTATAGGAATACAGCACATTTAAGCAACAAAATTAAGAAGCCCAATCTAATGAAAATATAGAGAACTCTAAATCCAGAAACAATTTTTCTTATTTTTAAAAGTTAACCATGTTACTAGTTATAAAGCCAGCTACAATAATTATTAAAGAATCATATTCATATAAAATACATTTTCTAACCAAATTGATTATAAATAAAGTAACTAATAACGTCATATGTATTTGAGAATTTAAAAACACACTTTTAAGTAACTTACAAATCAAAGAAGAAATATTAGTAGAAATTAGCACATGCTTAGAACAAACTGGCACTGATAACCGAGATAGAATGGGCTAAAAATTACGAAGCTAACTTTATGGTGTAAAAAGTTAAATAGAATAATTCTGATGATAGTAAAAAGAGGTAAAGTTTCCAAAATAATTGTATTGGTATAATTGTTATGCTAAAACCATAAATTGACTCTAGAAGGAAAGAGGTTTTCAGGTTAATCTTAGTCATGAACATAGTAGTGAAAATCCCAAAAAGAATATTAGCAGTAAAAACTATAAAGTATCATAAATTACAACCAAATCGAGTTTATACTAAAAATGCAAGTGCAGTTTATGTTGAAAGTTGTTCATTGTTCACCAGGCATGGTGGCACATGACTGTGGTTCTAGCTACTTGAAAGGCTGATGTGGAAGGATTGCTTGAGCCCAGGAGGTTGCAGCTGCAGTGGGTCTTGATTGTGCCACTGCACTCCAGCCTGGGTGACAAAGTGAGACCCTGTCTGAAAAGGAAAGGGAACATCACACACCAGGGCCTGTCGTGGGGTGGAGGGAGGGCGAGGAGGGGGGAGGGATAGTATTAGGAGATATACCTAATGTAAATGACAAGTTAATGGGTACAGCACACCAACATGGCACGTGTATAAATATGTAACAAACCTGCACGTTGTGCACATGTACCCTAGAACATAAAGTACGATTGAAAAAAAAAGAAAGAAAAGAAAAAAAAAAAGGCATTCATTGAATAGATGCATTAATTCATTTAACAGACAAAAGGTTAAAATCATATTATTTCAGAGATCCAAAAAAGCATATACTTCAACAACTTTGATGATAATAACTTAGCCAACTAGAAGAGAGAAATCCTCTGGAAATAGAAGTTCCTTTACTTGATAAAGTGTGCCTATTAAAATCTATTAAATAATGTTGAAATGCTAACTGGAACAGTAAGGAAAGTAAGTCCAGAAATAAAAATAAAATCTATAAGATTTGAAAGGGAAGAAATAAAACTGTATTTATATAGAAAAGCTAAACAAATCTAGAGATAAATCAATAGAATTAATGAGAATTGCTGGACATGAAATCAATATCCCAAAGTTAATTATATCTTATACTCTAGCAACAGAGGGAAAATATGTTTTGTTAAAAAAGTAGCATTTTCAATATTAACAAATATATAAGGAATTGAAGAATAAACATTATATGGGCCAGGCATGGTGCCTCATGCCTGTAATCCCAGTACTTCGGGAGGCCGAGGCAGGTGGATCATGAGGTCAGGAGTTCGAGACCAGCCTGGCAACACGGTGAAACCCTGTCTGTACTAAAAATACAAAAATTATCCAGGTATGGTGGTGCATGCCTGTAATCCTATGTACTCAGTAGGCTGAGGCAGGAGAATCGCTTAAACCCAGGAGGCAGAGGTTGCAGTAAGCCAAGATCGTGCCACTGCATTCCAGTCTGGGTGACAGAGCAAGGCTCCATCTCAGAAAAAAAGAAGAAGAAGAAGGAGGAGGAGGAGGAGGAGGAGGAGGAGGAAGAAGGAGAAGAAGAAGAAGAAGAAGGAGAAGAAGAAGAAGGAGAAGAAGGAGAAGAACAAACATTATAAATGATATATTTCATAAACACTGTGGTGAAAATTATAAAAATTTACAAGTATAATTTTATGATAAAATGTTATAATTATTGAGTTATAATTATTTAACGGTCCCAAATAAAACTTTAAAAAATGAAGGGCTACCAAATGAAGAGATGAACTAAAATGGCTGGGAAAACTCAACATATAACCTCAGTTTCTGCCCACTGTTGCTTTCAAAAGAAAGTGAAAAGTATTTGAATAATCCGAATCAGACTTTCTAAACCTAGTGGTGAACACAATTCAAACTAACACTTCTTCCAAAATAATCAATTTGGTTTGTGGTACTGGAAACACTATTGAATTAGTAATTTGGTAATTTTGAATGACTGTGCTATATTATATTACGAGTTAACATGATCAATACATTAATAATAGAACTCTAAAACATAAGAATTAACATTTTTTGATGGATTCAATTAAAGTCCATAGGCAAATCTTTTGAATATATTCTAAGGTAGACTGGACCAAATATCACACACACCCATTATGTTTTATCTACAAAATTTCATTAGCATATCTGCTATGAAATTCCATGGAATAAACTGTAAAAGGAGCTAAAGGAGCTATGATGTACAAATCTTTGACTTGGTTATTTAGCTCTGATGAGAACATAGCGTAGAGGAAAATCAACCTCTTCTGGCTCACTTAAACATTTTTGTTTCATAGACATTTTCTGGTACTGAGGCAGCTATAGAAATGGAAAATTTCAAAACTACAATAGTTCAGGAAAAGTTTAAGGCACTACTCCATTTACAGGTCATCTACAATCACTCAAACCTCACCACTGATCATTTAAATATTTGTGTCAGATAAGCTACACTATGTACTGATGATTAATCGAGTGTTGATAATGACCTTTTGGTTAATGAGAGTAATGAAGTCTTTTTGTTTTTTTGAGAGAATGATGCTATAGAGATGATTCAACTATTAAAGGGACATAAACTTTATGTTGATTTCCTAATTGTGGTGATGTGTTAGCCTTGATTTTCCTTGAAATATTAGCTGTATTTTAGAAGGACATAATTGTTCCTGTGGACATTGTTGATACAACTGTGCAAGGTTCAAGTAAATAAACTGGCCCACATAGTTTCTACCCACTTCCTTGCCTTCCCCTGAACTGTGCTCTGACCAACTGAACTGAGCAACTCAAGCCAAAAAATTGTAGCTAATACTTCTGCCCACCACCTACACTCAGTGTGGGAATTTTGCAAGAGTTTCTAAGGAAATTTCAGACATATAACATTTAATAAAATTCATAGTTATGAAACCTGAGAACCTTGTGTCAATCCATCCTAGGACTTAGAGTATTCTGTCAGGTACATTTACTGTATCTATAAAATATTAAGTAATGTGTTTTGGAGTCTTATGATAAGCTACAGAATGACTCTGTGATAATCAATTTCAGCCATTTAAGTCACCTCAAATATCAAATTGATGGTGTTACCAGTGGCGGAAGGCAAATTCCTTCCAGAGTGCTGGGAATAAAATCGAGTTTATCACACAAATCCACAAGATGCTATTTTGGCTTTTACGAGCTGTGTTATGTTTAGCAGGATACGACGGCTGTCTCTTCAACTATTCAACTACAAAAATGAGTATGATAACTACCCTTTAGGAAAACAATGAGGTTTAGATGTATAAAAGAAAACTAGAGGAGAGATTATTATAATTTTGACTTGGTCTAATAAATATTAAATGATATTGCAGCTCTGGGAATTCTGAATGGATTTTGAAATCTCTGAAAACCTTTTACTTCTGGAAAGGTACATATTAACCTTAACCATATTCTCCCGTCAAATCTATCCATTTGAGAAATAAACCAACAAGGGCACCTGAGAATCACTGATAATTTTATCTTGGTAAGAGTTCCAAAAAAGTGTATTTCAAACCCTTTCAAATAAAGAGCCCCTTTAGCCCAATATTATTCACAGATTTTAAAGTCCCAAAAATAGGTCAATACTTTGATCATGGTATTCATGTGTATGAACATAAATATTCTTATTCTATCACTTCTACTCACCAGAGTTAAAAAACAAAAGGGAATTTTTACTTTTTGATTTGTTAGGTCTGATCCAGAACTTTGAATTCTTTACATCAAATTTCCATAATTATTTGATTACTTCTATAGGTAGATTTTGGTACTGCTGGTAGTGTTTTGGAATACAGTAGTGTGTGACAAAAGATATTCAGAAAGTAACATGTTTAATTACAAGTTTACTTTATTGGCCTACTTTTTAATTTAGTTTTTAAAAATTACACCTTTAGAAATAAATTTACTTAAAATGGTCAGTTAAATAAAACAAAGGATTTTGGTGTGATTTCAGGGCAGATACATAGATAGTAAAGGCTGAAGCTTTCTGGAATATAATTTCAATGGGGCCGAGATATTTAAAATAAATAAATAAATAAATAAATAAATAAAACTCCTCTATTTAGGCCCACCTGAAAGTGTAGGAGAATGGCTACTTGCCTTGTGTTTCAATACTTCCCAAAGGCTCACTGTATTCCATTTGGATTAGATTATCTGTTCTTTGAACAGTCTGGTGGGCCTTTCCCTCTGATGTTCGTTCTTTGAGAAGCATCTTTCTTTATCATCTTGGCAATGTCCTCCTTCAAACTTTTGCATTGAAGGATTCCTGTTTCCCCGAGGCAGTGTTAGATGTTCCTGCTTTCATACTTTCTATATCCTTGGTGCATATTTCGACTCTACAGTTCATTTATTCACGCATTCATTAAGCATTTATTGAGTATCATTATGTAATAAGCACTGTGACAGACACAAGAACACAAGATAATACATATACAATCTCTACATTATCAAAAAGTTTAAAGTCTTATGCAGACTTTCTAACCTAGGTACTCTGAATGAGGTTTTATGGTTCCTTTTAACTTGTTGAAATCTTATGCACAAATTTGTGACTATGTGCATGAATAAACTTTTCAGCAAAGACTGTTTTTTAGATTACAGCAGATTATAAAGAAAATCAACAACCCAAAGTAGGCTCAGAACCCACTGATTTGCTAGAACAGACAATCAGTTGATTATAATGTATAATCAATGATAAAATGAAGGTATGCATAGACCAACTATAAGGGATGTGTAAGAGAAACCAGAGTGTGGTGGTTTCTATTACTGTGTGGTATAATAATGTGTTGGTGGGATCTGAAAAGGTTCTTGGAAGGAGGTAAAGTCTGTCAGTCCTGAAGGATGTATGAGAGTTAGGTCCTCTACTTTTCTTAACTGTAAAATTTCTGGGGCCCTTTTTTTTATTTCTTTATCACTGATTCATCTCTTAACTTACGAATCTGGTTTCCACACCCACCACTTTACTGAAGTCACCCTGGGAAAAGTCATCAGTGATGTTTTCACTGCTAAAACCAATGGATAAGAATTGTTTCAGTTCTTATCTTGCTTGACCTCTATGCAGCAATTGAACACCCCTCCTTTTGAGAATTTATTTTTTGCTTGCTTTCTTCATTCCCCACTCTCGTAGCTTTCCTTCTACTTGCCTGAAAGCTATCTCTAAGAATTCCATCAATAGTTTTCCTCCTATTTCATACGTGTTGGAGCTCCATCCCCAAATGTCTTCTGTTCTTGATTCACCCACTCTTCCTAGATGATTTCATGTACATTAGTGGATTCGCCTAGCATTTCTATGCTGCTTCCCTCTGGATCTCTATATCTGCACCCCAGATTTCCCTCCTAAGATCCAGAAACCTCTATCCAGTTATCTACTGTACATATGCACTTGATGTTCCATAGGTAGCTCCACTCAAGATGTTCAAAAGTAAACTCATCATCTTCCCTATGAACATATAGAAAGTATCCTTAATAAGTTAAATAAAAGGAGACAGAAAATGCATAAGAGTTATATTGCAAGAAGTGGTAAATTGGTGTGTAATGGTAAATTATAAAGACACAGAATTGGCCTTTATGGAATTTACAGTTTAATGAGAAATACGGATAAATGTATAGACAATCACAATATGGTACGAAAATGTTATGAGAGAGAAAGCAGAGAAGCTGCTATCAAATACATGAGGGCCTCTAACCTAGAAATGAGAGAAGGTGATTAGGACACAGGAGTCTATATATAAAATAAACTTCTTTAAAGAAAAAGTTTATCATGATTGGATTATAGAAAGTCGACAGCTACAGGACTGGGATGGATTAGGGAGGAAGGGTTGATGTTATGAGAAGTGAAGCTGAAGAAATAAAACATTTTATAAGCCACATTAATGAGTTTGTACATACTCCCTAAAACAATAGATAATTTTAAGCAAGTTGTGCCATGATCACCTTTATTTTTGAAAGAATCCCTTATTTTCAATGTAGAGATCAGGTTTTAGGAGAGCAAAGATAAAAAAAGAATGCTGAGTTAGCAAACTACTGTAGCTATAGAGGTAAGAGATGGTGGTGTCTTGGGTCAAAGTGAAAGGAGGAGCATAGGCAAGAGTATTTGAGAACTATTGAGAAGGTAAATTCTATAGACGTCATAATTTATTGATTGACTGTTAGAGGGAAAATGAAGAGGGAGGGGAAAAAGAGAGAGATAGTGTGTGAATGGGTCAAAAGATAAAATGAATTTTGAGGTGCTCTTTTGGACTACACTTGCTTATGAGGAAATAGCTTATACTTAAACATAGAAAGAACTTTTTTGACTCTTCCAGGCTGTAATAAAAATTTCAAGTGCTAGACACAAAGTTGTAAGGGAGAAAATCTCTATTGAAGAAAGAAAATTTAAATCATTGGGTGTGTAGTCATTTTTATTCAGCTAAGCTGAACTCATCAATGATCTCTCCAAGATTCGCTCCTTATTCAAAACAGGTGGAATACATGATACTTTCTTATTCATCCAAAAGCTTTCCTAGAGGCTAGTGGGTGCAACCTCAAAAAGGTTAAAGAGCAGTATAGTCATTTGTTATCTTGTAGGAAGGCAGGTGAGAGAACTGGACTGTGAAATTTTGGAGAGGGGAGAAAACAATGTGCTCTAAATTTCCTTGTATGTGCCCTAACACTTGGCTCAAAAAATATAAGAGAATATAAATGTTGAATTCTATAAGTGTTCCTCTTAAAATAAAATGAATATTTCAGGGGTTTGTAGGATCAGTAGTAATTACAATATTTTATTTTTTAGTCAAATAGTTAAAACCAGTTCTTCAGGGTCATACTTTAAAATCTCAGTGGATTAACATAAGAAAAGTTTATTTCTTGGTCATGTCACAGTTCCACGTAGGTCAGGCAATGCTATTGCGTAGGTCCCCTACTTGCCCAGGAGCCCCCATCTTGCATATCCACCATTTTATTGTACTTCACTTGCAACCACAGAAGATCTCCCTAATCTTAAGTTTTTCCAGCCGAAAGTGACACACTTCACTTCCACCAGCAATCTACTGACCAGAACTAGTCACATGATCTTCACTCAACTGCGAAGGAAGTTGAGATATACTTACTGAGCACTAATGGTCTCTGTTACAGTCTGCCATTCTGATCATCTAAAACACTTAACCTCTCCCATTGAAGAAAATTAAAGTCCTAGCAGTTGCCACATCTTGTCTGAGGCTGAGGATTTGTAAGTCTCTGAAGAATGGTCTCTCCATGAGTTGCACATATGGCTCCTTTTAGATTAGGAAACGTGTGAAGTTATCTGTCCCTCCTCCAGCATGCTCACACCTACACTCATTACATAATATGGGAAGACTAGCTGAACACTCTATTCAGAAAAAAAGGGGGACTTTCTTCAATCACTGGTTCCCAGCAATTCTGAAATTCTTTGGGTCAGATATTCTTAAAGGTTTTTATTTCAGAGTGAGGAATATTCCATTAGTTAGCCCTGATACCATTAGGGAGAATTTTCTTGACCACTGTTCTTCTTGGTTACTGGTTCTATTGGTGGGGTGAGTCTGCTATATTCTCGTTGGCTGTATTCTAAGTGCAGTTCAAGAAGTTGCCCTTCTTGTAGTTACACAGCTTTCTCTTCTTTTACTACCAAACCAAAGATTTCCAGTGAAAAATTGTATCCATAGTCAAACCATGTAACTTCACGACAGGGATTATAATTAAACTTTAACGTTCAATAAAGAGCATTAGTAAAAGCCAGCCTAGCAGACTTACTACACATATTAATTTAACCCACTAAAACTTCTAAACCTAATATTTTAATATCTTAAAGTTTTATTATTAACATATTCATAAGGTTGACTATGTAGCAATACAGTTAACCACATAAAGTCTCCAATATATAAAATGGATGTATCACCAGCATTCAGAGAAAAATGTATTATTTTAGAAAGAAAGTTGGAATTGGTTTTCTAAAAACCAGTGACAAAGTCAATTCCAATTTCAAACCCTTAATCTCAATGTCTTAACATAGGCTAGTCTGTCTATTGCTCATCTCATAACCCAGTGGGAGCTGGGCAGCTTTTCTGTATACTTTTCCTCTGAAGAGTGACTCAGAGAGCCAAAACTCATCCTATCACACAATTTGCCTCTTTGCAGTCCTACATTTCCAGCCACAGAAGGGAGAGAGACTGTGAATAGTTAGGAATATGGATAGCAGCACACACCCTTACCGTCAAAGGAGCCTGAGAATAATGAAAGGAGCACACAGACTATTTGTTGAGCCATTCCTGCCTCTGCCACAGTATTTAATCTTGTTTTGTACAACATCAGACATTCTGTTTACATCTTTAATATAGATAGTTTAAAAATTACATTTAATAGTTTTCTGGGCACTTTACCTGTCATAGCTGAAATGCTGAAATTTTAACAGGGATTCCTGCTTATTTTGTGACCTCCCATGCAAGGAAGGATGGAGCTAGATGCTATATATGTCTGTGGCTGGGGTGCCATGACTATAAATGGGAAATGTACTTTATTAGACAGTTAATGGCAACACAAACAAAATTACTCTCATGTTGAGGTGTTTAGCTTCATTTTATTAGAACATGAGAACCTGTTATCTTTCCATTTGTGTTCAAGATCCAGGAAGCTCTTGTATCTGTAAGCATATATAAATTGGACTTGAATTTGAAAAAGCATATGTCTTTCGTATGTAACCAATTGTAACCATAAAATCCAGGAAACATGTAAATACTTTAACTGCCAATTATGTCTTTGAGTGTCTTTTTAAATTAAAATTGTGTCTACTAATATATAGCAACAAGCTTACAAGCTAATGGCTAGAAACCCTTAGAAATTAATTGGTTGACTAAATATCCCCTCTACATTTAAGTCCTAAATCAAATTAACCTTCTATTGTTATTTATCAACTCTCAAAATTTCAAAAATAGGCCAAAATTTGAATCATATGAACTGACGAGGATGAGTGTATTTATTGACTTGATAGAACAGGAGATGTAAGTCAGAATTTATGAGAGCTAGCTGTTTTCTCATATCTGGCTAGCTTTAGCAATTTAACACATGCAAGTTAAATGTAATGAGAATCATTTTCTTAGCCTCAAAACTTCTATGGTGTTACATTATGAGGAAATTCTACACATAATGGTAACAGGAAGATGGGAAATTTGAGTATGTATGTGCTTCTGATTGGTGCAGACATGTTTGCAAAGCCTTTGCATTCACATTGGATTTGTACATGCTGGGATGCCTATACTGCCCCTGTGAAGGAGCTACATTCCATTCGCCCTTCCCTTATCTCATTCCTCCTCCTCATCCCAGGCAGAAATGTCAAATGACTCTCTGGGAACTTCCTGAAAGCTGCCTCCTCTTCCGCAAGAAAACCTGCTCCTCTTGCTCTGATGGTGGAGTAAAAAGTTACCATTACAACTATAGCGCTTTAAAATGTCAATGGATTAAGGAGTTTCTGGAACAACTGGCCCGATATTTGGGAGCAGGAAGCTGTAGTTCCCAACTGACTCTGTGGCATTCAAATAAAGAAAAGAACAATTATATTTTATACCCCAAAATGACATAAAGGAAAACAAAAACAAGCCTGTTTCCCACGTGGCAGCCTGCACAGTGAAGGCCATTGTTCCCTGGCAACTCCAACAGATACACGCCCGCTCTGCCGGATCAACTGGCTATTCCTCGGTTTACAGGCATGAAGTCACAGTAATGAAGGTCATATCCCTTGGGTGATTTTCTTCTTTGGTTGCACTGGGCTATTTCCTGATGTACCTAATGTGCTTGAATTCAAACTAGAAGGAGGAAAGAGACTCTTGCTGATACATTTATTTTATCCTTGAGAGAAATAATCTCTCAAGAAAAGTGAAGAAAGACGCTGTGAACTGGATTACAGGTCATTTTATAGTCACATCATCCAGGCAACTGGCAGTGTTTTGGCCTGTTACAGTTTAAAAACTTGTAGATTCTCACAAGAATTGATCGATTTATTCATAAAGACAGAGCTCAAGCCAACCGTGCAGTTTAGGAGATGCTTTGGGGATAAATGAAAACCTCTGGGGGAACACATCAAACAAAAGCATACCACATTTGTAAGGAAATAAACAGTTGCCGGTGTGCATGCCTGAGTCCTATTTATTAGGCAAGCCAAACAAATTAGGCCCATTCCCTGCTAGGAACAAGTGCTCCATGGCCCCGTGGCACCTCCCACATCCCCGTGCCTTTTCTGAAGTAAGTTTCAGGAACTTATTTTCATCTTCATTTTATTATCTTATTGTCTAACAGGGCCTTCTGTCTCCTCCACCACAGAAGCCACAGTAAGAAGGAATAAAAATAAAATCACCGTTGGCTCACACCTGTAATCCCAGCACTTTGGGAGGCCGAGGCAGGTGGATCACGATGTCAGGAGATCGAGACCACCCTGTTTAACAAGATGAAACCCTTACTCTACTAAAAATACAAAAAATTAGCAGGGCATGGTGGTGGGCACCTGTAGTCCCAGCTACTCTGGAGACTGAAGCCAGAGAATCACTTGAACCAAGGAGGTGGAGGTTGCAGTGAGCTGAGATTGTGCCATTGCACTCCAGCTTGGGTGACAGAGCGAGACTCCATCTCAAAAAAAAAAAAAAAAAAAAAAGGTAAAATCACAAACAATCACAATTTCTGTTTAAGTCCTACTGTCATGGGCACAGGCAGTTCATAGTAGGCAGAGACTTCCTCCCAACATGTGATAATACGAAGGGACCGGAGAGAGGTGCAAAAATATCATCCCCATCAGTTTGTGTCAGTGTCTCATCATTAAAAGCTTAGGCCTAGACATCTATTGAATGTTTGTCGTGGGCCAGGCATTATGTTATAAGTTAAGGATAGAAGATGAATACGTTCCTCTTAAAGTGCAGAAACTCTGCACACTGAGCAGCAAACTGTTTTGCTCTGCCTCAGAGTTTACCTATCTGAAGCATTATTATTGTTAGCTGTACCTGGTCTGACTCTCACTTTCCCGGTGGTAACCTTGGGTGAGTGCCATTCATGACTGCTGAAAAATACATACATGTGTGATTAGGTGCCTGGCAGTACAGTGCACCTCATCAGCCATTAGACAGACATCTATTTGACCCTTTCCAACAGAGAGGCCATCCTTGGAGAACAGAACTAGAAAGACTTTAAGGAGGACAGATGAAAGGACTGAGTTAGAGCCTGAGGCATCATCCAGAATAAGATGCCCATACTGGAGGAGAGCTCAGGCCCGGATCCTGAATGTCTGGGTCTCTAAGAATAGCAGCTACAAGAGAAGGAGGAGAGCTCTCACAGGGTAGAGGAAGGTACTGAGGACAATCTCACCTAGTTTACATCAATGCCACAGTGCCACCTTGTTTATGAATATCTGTGCTGTAAATACAATTTAAAAAAATAGTTCAGAAGAAGACAAGTATTTCCATCTTAACTTCCTATAAAAAAAAAATACAGACATTTTAGGAGAGATACCTTGGCTTATCAGTGAAAACACAAGTTCTCCAAGTGTGGTCAACGAGTGGATTGATCACAGCATTTGACATTTGGTATTTGAAGCTAGTAATATTTTTATTTCTGGCATTTAATAATTTTTTTTTCTCATTTGTGGCTCAAATTTGCTTTTTCATCTCTTCATAAGAGAATATACACTTTCTGGAGCTCTTCTCTCCTGAACAAAGGTAAGCAGCATCTCCTAAAAGCATGAACATTTCTCCTGGGAAGACATAGATTTCTGCTTTGGACATCCTTCTGAAACCTGAGATTTTTGCAAGGCCAACTCAATTCATCAGGACCACAGCTAACCACTCACCCTGCTGTTCATTTCAGACTTAGAAAGAAGGCTGTCACTCTCGAACACACTGCCATCTTTTGACCATGAGAAGTATCGCAAAAAGAAAAAGAAAGACCTTGTTACTGTTTACTTGCATCACTCTACTAAATGGAAGCAATGCTGATGCAACGACCCACTCTACTGCTGTTAGTTCTTTGGAATTTATAAGACAAAACAAGATAAAATGAAATGGAGCAGTGCTTCATGAATGTGCTAACAAATAATTCACCTTCCAGCAATTTGAGTCCACACCAGGGACTCCATTGTTAAATCTGTTAATATACTAACATTTCTACAAGACCTTTCTTGTTTTCATTGTGTGTATGATACCATAAAACAAAAAAAGTACAATATACGTTTCCCAAAGGTCGTATGTTTTTGGAGTCTTACAGCACTTTACATAATTTTGGATACACATGCTATTCATGCAACAGATATTTTTGAGTATTTACTACATGCCAAGCTGTGTTCTAAATGGTGGAGATGAGGAGGTGAACAAGACAGATATGATAACTGCCCTCAGGGATGTGACAGTTTACTGTGAGCATTGGACATACGGGAGAAAGGCTAATTTGAGAAAGCATAGGATAACTTAAGAGTAAGAAGGTAATTTAAATCGATATCAAAGTTTGCCTACTGAAGAGATGACATTTAAGTGAGGACCAGAAGGAGGACCAAAAGTCAGCAAGATCAAAGTAGAAGAGGGTAGGCAGGGGATGCTTTCTAGAAAAATGAGTCCATCTGTGTAGATACAGCATGAAACATGAGCTAATGAAGTATCAAATGAGTTCTTGATTTAGATAAGATGCCTCAAATTAATATTTAAAATTTGTGTTTTTATCTCCTAAATTCTAATATTGAACATAGCTCATAAGCCTAGTTATGGGAGGTGGTGGTTAAAGCATAGGGCTTTGAAGTTTCGGGGACCTGAATTCAAATCCAATTAGCTCTGCAACTTTAAGAAACTTACTTACCAGAGACTATTTATCTCTAAAATGCGAACAATTAAATCTAAATTTGCTAATTTCTTACCAGTTTAAAATGAGTAAATATATATAACTGCCTAGGTCAGAGTCACACACAATGCAGGTACTCAATAAACAATGCATTTTCTTTTCATCTTAACTTCTTGGGGATCCTAACTTTAGAAGGCTCATTCTCCTATGACAGGTTTCCTATCTTAAGAAAGCTCAGTCACCATTATGAACATATTGTTTAAAGGACCATTTAGATTCCAGTTTTGTGATTAGTGTGTGGTCACATATGACGTCTCGTTAATTCCCTAACATTTATTGTAAATAAAATTGTTTGTGCGCACAGCTGTAGCACATGATTGGACAGGCTGTATTTGCTATGCATGGAACAAAGTTTAAACAAAATGGAAAGATGGGTATGTCCTTAAATAACTGAAAGTTTCTGCTTTAATTGTCCAGAACTAGTCCAATTCACTTAATAATTATACTCCTCACTTAGCCTTAACTATGGAGAACTAATCATAGATTGTTCCCCAAAGAGCTCAAAGGTGTGTGTGGTGAGGGGCAGAGGGAGGCTGCAGAGCTAATACTTTTTACCTATATTAGAATATCTCAATATATTTGTAAGCTTTTGCCATTCTTATCTTACATAATTTACCAATCCAAAAATATGATAATGTCATTTTTAAAACACGGTGATAGCCCATTACAAGCTAAATCCATTTTATAAAATTTAAATGTTTTCAATTAAATAGTATGTCCTGTATTGAGACATTAAAGTGTTAAAGCTGGAAGAGATCTTAGCAATTATCTGGTATAGTCTATTGTTCTACAGATCAGAAAACTAAGGTACGTACATGGTAGCGTTTTCTAGAGCTAGTTGGTATTGAGGATTCTCATGCAGAGGTCCTGGCTCCCAAATCAATGTATTTTCTACTGGTTTATACTGTACCCACATTACACACTGGTAATCTATATACGGGGTGGCTGTTTCATCTGAAACAAATGTTCTAAAATATACTTGATTAAAATAGATTTTAAAATAGCATTATAATTCTAATTATTAATTAATAATAATTTAAGTAGTGCTTTGGCATTCCCAACTAGAATAATTTTTACCAAGTACTCCTTCAAATAACATTGAGAGGTAGATCGTTAAGCATTAGTTCATTCAGCAAATATTTACTGAGCATTTGGAGTTTGTAAGACACTATATTAAGTCACTGATTCCTATCCTATTTTATTAACCAAGTTACAGAAAGGGGAAAGGGAATGTTTATAGGAACAAGTCATCAAACACCTTTGCTCAGTTTCACCATGTGCTAAACTATTCTGATAGCTTGCATCTGTATAGCATTTTACAGTCTCAAAGCACGCTTTCATGACATGAATTCTCATATCACGTTATTTTAGCCTTTATGACTCCTGAACTTTCACCTTGCTTTTATTGTCCATGGTGTTGATGTCATTGATCTCACCCTTAAGTTTTAAGTTCATAAAAACTGAGGCTGTTTTAAACACCATCGAATCTTTCACAGTGTGCAGCACAGTTCCTTAAGTAGAGTAGGTAGCCAATATTTGATGAATAAATGAAAGACATTTCATTTGATCTTCACAAGCATAGCAGTCATGATTATCTTCATGTTAAAGAAGACAGTGCTGTACCATAGGAGATTAATTCCTGGCTCTAGCTGTTAGAAAGCCTAAGGGTTCCTTATTGGATCTCTTTCTCCTTTAACTCTTAATCAATATTCCGTGGCAGTCCTCACTCATAAAAGAACTATTTATTCTCCCACTACTACTATTACATAAGCCACTAAATAAGATATTGTGTTCATATGTGTTAAACTATCTGCTTGTTTAAGTTTATTTTTCTTACACAAATGGCGGAATTATGTTTGTCTGGTTTCTTACTGTAATGCCCAGTTTTATTGCTAAGAAGGTGATTGTGACAAGGATGATACTAGGTTCTCTGGCAGACAGTAAGAGATACAGAAGATATATTTTACATAGGCCATCAGTGCCACTTGACTCCTGTTTTTCATTTACTGTAATTGACTTCCTCTTCCTTCTGATGAGTTTTAAATGAATGAGAATATGGCACCTCCACACCCTATCATTGGCTGCAGCTGAACTCTTAGCAAGTGAAACAACTCACATGGTTTAACAAGGATATGGGGATTGCAGTGAAAGACTTTCTTCAAAACTAAAACTTGTTAGGGAGACATCTAAACACCAGCTTAAACTTATGTAACTTTCTTAAAAACAGAAGAGCTTATTCTTCTATGGATAAAGAAATAGATTTTCCTTGTGAATTTCTAATGATCGTACTGAATATAAAAAAAACTCTCAAAGAAAACTTCAATCAGGACCCTTCTTTTAGTTCTGAACTAATTTTATCCTACCAAAACCAAGAAAAAGCAAATGTACACCTTCAGATTGGTACATCTAACATCAGAAGTAGAAACATTTTAAAGTTTTAGATTTTCAATATAGAGAGGTTTTTGTTTGTTTTACTTTTGTATTATTTAAGGAATGTTAACCCAGTTCTAAATTTCGCACTCTTGTTCCTTAAAGAGGACTTTACTTCCTTTATGGGAGCAATCAGATGTGAGCAATACCTCACATTATCCTGTGCTTTGTAGTTTCAGAAGTATTTGCATATATGTTATCTCACTTGACTCTTTTGCCTGTGAAGTTGGCTGGGAAGGTATCATTATCTTCACTTTGCAGATGGGAAAAATGAAACTGGGAACTTCGGTGGCTTGCCTTAGGTTAAACAGTTGGTAAGTAGTCAAGTCAGACCTTGAACTTAAGTCTCTAGACGTTAAACCCAGAACCTTAAATGGGTGAGCATAAAAAGGAATGAATTGCAGATAACAAATCTAACTATTTGGTAAATAAAATCAATTTACATGAAAAGAATTCAAAATTATAAGCTAAAATTACCAGTTCCATGGATGAAGTACTAGGTGTGAATACGTATGTTAGAATATACAATTTTAATGGCCAAGAAGAAGCATATATAGCCCCAGGTCAAATTTTAAAAGTTCATATTTACAGATGAACTGAGCAGATATAAACTTCAATAATTGTTGTCTAGATTGACATAATTGTTGGCCTATGTAGGTGTTCAATCATTTACTTGGTTTCATAAGTACAGGTGTCTAAATTCTACCAGTTTAGTTTTTCAGTAATCAGTTCAGTTTGACCAATGCGTATTAATTGATGCTGTTACTATATGCTTGTTTTTTCAATATTAGACTTTTTATATTTATTTATATGTAGAATCTTATATTCAACAATATGACACTGAACAAGATCAGATATGAAATTACATGGTTAAAAGTGTGGGCTCAGGCTGTGTGATCTTGGCCAAGTAATCCAACCCTCAGAATGAAGATAGTAATAGTATACATCTAATTGACTTGCAGTAATGATTAAATGAACTGATGATATGTAAACTACTTAGTTTCTGGCATATGGCAAATATGATATAAATATGACCTGTGGCCTTTGTATAGCATTTATTGGGTAGATATTTAATTATATTATTGTCTTGGAGATGAGAACACTACACAATATTTAAATCATTTTTTTTGAAAAATTGCCTCAATATTACAATTGCAATAAACTTTAATCAAATTATTTAAAGCTATGCATGAAGTTTTATAAAAATGGATTTTTCCAAAATCATTATAACTTTGACGGATGATGGTGTTACTAGATTTTGTGTACACTAGATGGCAATCCGGTGTGAAAAACAGTTTTTCCTTTTACAAATTTCTTGCTCTTTGGGTTTATTAGTAAGTGTGACTTAAGATTTCAGTGCCATGGATTTCTCTTTACAAGGTGACAACTATGGTGGGGGCACTTCTACCTGAGAATGTTAATTCACTGCATCAGCTCTTTATTAAGGTGAAGAGAAAGTTCTAGTAATATCAAATGTGATTGCCTGTAATATGAGAAATGAAAAAGAATCTTTTGCAAATTGAAATCTGAAGGAAAATAAAACTTTGGATTGTGTACGATTGTCTCCTCTAAAGAACATTATACTATACATAATTCATTTTCTTTTATTCCAACTGTGTGTGTGAGAGAGAGAGAGAGAGAGAGAAACAGAATTTGAATATGTGTAAAGAGAACATGAATTTTTCTGATACTACTTATTTAGCAAAGGGTTGAAAAGCCACTGCATTCAAAATAAGTATGATGAAATGAGGTTGGAAATTTAAAATATTGAAAACGTTTTAAAACAACCATTATAATTAATTCAATAGAATATCAAAAACAGATGAATGGAAGAAATGCTCAGCTTCATAAGGAACAAGTGATATTGACAGCATGATTTTGTTTGGTTTTGGATCCCATCATGACACTTTGTCATTTTTTTTGTGGGGGGACGGGGGGGGGATTATGTTTGGCTGTGTCAGAGGAATGAGAAAGAGTGGCTTCCTTCTTGAAATAAAATTGAAGCTGCATAGAGCCAATTACTTCCAGAAAAGAGGAAATGAAGTTATAGTAGAGGAGGAGGCTGAAGACTTAGGGGCTTTGATGAAGCCAAAGAGCAGGTACCATGGGTATTAGGAACTGGAAGAGGTGGGAGAAAAGAACATTACAGGCAGAGAGAGGAATTTTATGTGGAAACATTGTGGGTGGAGCAGTGCTGAATAATGTTGAAGTCAACATTATGGTGATGTGAGTGGGTGACTGGCATGAAATGGATGGAGAGATCTCTGAATGGAAAATGGGAAACTAAAAGACTTGAGTATCAGAGGGTAACTAATGTTAAGAGAAAACTTCCCAAGTATATTGACTGGGATTGGAGTGGGGCAAAACACAAAGGCAGCTCTGGCATCACTGAGAAAGGTGAAAATACTCACAGTGTTTATGAGGGGGACCACATTTTCCACTAAAGTGTACATTAATAAGGCAGCTGCTCTGCTGAAAGAAGAGGAGAGAGCTGTGTGTAGAAAGCTCTCTAATGCTACTTCTTCTTCACTTTGGGTTATTCACTTAACCTCTCTACATTTGGTTTCTTACTTGTGTTCTAGGGCATGCATATAAATATTTGTCAATTTCCCACCCATGTGAAAATATATAGACAGAGGAAAGAGAAAATGGAAAGGCATTTTAGGAAGCTATCACAGTTTTCCAGATAGCAGACAGTGGTGGCTTGAGTTATGATGGTAGCAGTGTGTATTCTACATAGTTTTAAGAAATAGAACCCAACAGAGAAGAAATAGTCAAGGTGAATTTCCAGACTTCTGCTGCCTTTTACTAAGACAAGAATGACAGGAGAAGGAATAAATTGGGAAAAAATCAAAAGTTCACTTCTATACATGTTCTGTGAAAAACATCCAAACAGAGAGGTCAATTGGGAAGTAGAATATAATGATTCTTGTAGTCAAAAGTCTGGGCTCAATATGTAAATATAACATTAATTATTTTATAGATGATAGTTAAAATAATAAGAATAGATTAAATCACTAGGGGAAAAGTACAGGGAGAGAGGAGAAGGAAACCTGGTACAAACCCTGTGGAATTACATCTGGAAATATCTCAGTGATTAGCAAAGTACACTAAGAATGAGTTGAACCAGAGAATTAAAAGGAAAACTAAGAAAGTGTGGGCTTTTGAAAGTCAAGAAAGGACAGCATTTTCAGTCAAACACTGTACATAAGACCAGTGAGATGAATGCAAGGACAGGTAAGTGGGTGTGGTGAGTTTGGTGTGAACAGTTTCACCAGGATACTATTATTACACAATTTCCAAGGGCCAGAACCTTGACCTTGTACCTCTAGGTTCCCAACTAAAGAGTAGGGCACTGTACTTTGTAGTCCAGGACAGTTAAATACCTTGAAAATTTAACTTTTGCTGGTTATATGAGAGTCACATATACTTTCCCTAATATCCCCTACTTCATTAATTCACTTTCAACCTACAGCCACATGATTAGATAGAGCATCAGCAAAGAGATCGGCTATTGGTACCTGTGCTTTCAGGTTCCTAAATGTCCTCAGAGGAGTTTCTGCTTAAAGAATTTCCTCTACTTTATTGTAACACTTGAAATTTTTCAAGGAATAACTCAGATAGTGCCCCTTCCCACTTAAACACTTTCTCTTCACTGCTTCATTTAATATACCAACCCAATATGGTGCATAACATGGGAAGAATGCAATGCTACAGTTATGCAATATAGTTAATAATCATTAACACGTCCACAGTACTTATGTGCCAGAGTGTTCGAAGAGCTTTGTAAACATTAACTCATTTGATCCTTACAGCAAATCTATGAAGGACTTAGATTCTATTGTCAGTTCTGTTTTACACTTGAGGACACTGAGGGTCAAAGAGATTAAATTTGCCCAAATCTAGCTCCAGAGTCCAGATCCTTAACCATTAGGCAACCCATACATACTCCTTATGTGAATTGAAAGTAACCTCATAAAAGAGAACCAATAAACCCAAGAACTAGGGCTTTTAAATCACATTAAACTGGCAGTAACTGGCTCCAAAAGTACCTATAAGGACAAAGTATGAAAATGCATCAGATGATAAAGGCCTGGACCCTGGTCAGATCCACATGTAGGGCCTTTTCTGGGAATTCCATCAACTCGTTGCCTAAACTCATTACAGGAAATTACTAAGCATTGAGATGACTAGTATTATGAACTCTTAAGGTGGCCAGCCAAGGATAAAACCATACATTCACTTATAAAGGCAATCTTTACTTTGACTGTGAAGTCCAACTTGGTGGGAATCCAGGACACTTTTGCTTGAGAAGTGGTTTATTTCATTTCAATCTGTAATTTTGTTGTAAGAGAGCCATGTGGATTCTGGTGTATGCCAGTACCCCATCTCCTGGGGGTGCAAAACATATTTTGATTATTAAAAATATCAACACTCCCAGAGAACACAAACCAGCAATATTATAATAAATGTAGAAATAAATGTATAAATAGCATACACATTTTAGTTTCAACCTCAAAAATTTTGCCTAACATGAATATCATTTCAGATTTTGTTAACCAGTTTGCATTGGCTAGCCACGTGAATATTAGGATAAAAGCAGAATAAAAGTTATTAGTAACATAAACTGCAGAAAGCTGTGTGGTTATTGTCATGTTGAGGAAAGATATTTTTGTTCCATGGATTTTATTCAACAGGTATAAAAAGTAGCTAAGAAAACATAATTCTGTTCATTGATTCACTGAATAATCATTTATTGATGCTTTAGTATGTTCTAGAGGTTGAGTCATAATAATGAATAAAATAGCCTCCATTTGCCAAAACCTCATAATTTGGGAAAGAGACAAATAATGAGACCACATAAGCATGGTGTGGTGAGTTAGGCATAAACAATGTTGCTGTGGAATTGTGTGGGAAGCTGCTGGTCTATTTGAAGTAGTTGTAATAGGAAAAATTAAATCCTCCTTTTTACTCTTTATAAGTGTGACTTTTCTCCTGAGGAATGTTTGTTTTAGAGAAAACCCACAGGTAAGAGCACTTCAATCTCTCTTCACCGTTGCCAGGGCATCCACTGTCTAAATTTTTAATTGGTATTGGGGCCTGCAGAACAACCATAAGTATATAAGAAACTGAGGGAAACAAGGTGGAAA
The DNA here is from genome assembly GCF_001698545.2 of Rhinopithecus bieti. NCBI lineage: Eukaryota > Metazoa > Chordata > Mammalia > Primates > Cercopithecidae > Rhinopithecus > Rhinopithecus bieti. Next base: position 466,241 of record NW_016815132.1, read on the forward strand.
GAAGGGATATGAGGCTGGGGTGTCTGTGAGGAAATTCAGGGCAACAATTATTCTTACTCAACTGATGTTTCATGTATAATGCTAAGCTCAGCAGGATCTTGCTTCAAATCAGGGGTTCTTAACCAGGGGTTCGTGAATGGGCTTTAAGGGAGTAGGTGAACTCTCTTACACTTGTACAAAAACTGTGTGCAGATTTCTGGGGAGTGTCCATGGAATGCATAAGATATTCAAAGAAGTTCATTTTTTAAAAAAGGTTAAGAATAATTCAGGAACAAATTTAGATTTTACAGAAGAGGATGAAACTTTAGGGGCTCTCTTTTAAAAAAATTATGCAAATTACAAATGTGAAGTGATTCATGAAAGTGACCATTATTTAGAATGACAACATAATATATTCCTATTAATTAACTACCTGATACTTCTCTTTAATACTTTTTTTTCAACCATTTTTGGCTGCATACCTTTAATCACTTCTTCATGTGGCAGCTGTGGTTTCATTATATCTAATGTCATTGAGGTTAATACTCCTAGTTTGTAGAATCTTCATTGTATAGAGGGTGTTTTCATAGTTTGACGTTCAAAATGCTGCTTGTGACTAACTTTATTTACTGTCTTAATAACGTCCATATTTGTGAGGCAATTTGGAGAAAACAATTCTTTCAGGATCAGTAAAATTGAGAAGTTTATAACATGATGCATTCATTCTATCTCTTTGGTACTGTTCTAGATGCTTTATATGTGTAATTCACTTAAATCTTATTGCAACTCTATGAGGTTGATACTACTATAACAGTTTACAGTGAGTAAACTCAAGACAGAGAAAAGTGAATAGCTTTGCCCAGGGTTCACACAGCTAGGAAACTGGTGCACTGGGATTTAAACCCAGCTAGATTGACCCTAGAGACTGAGCACTTAACTGCTGTATTCCACTTTTTATAAACCTGAGTCCAAGACAGGGATGAAGATGCTCCCAGTTTCTCAGGGACTGAGTTCCCACAATGTCCTGGGCTTCACCATGAGCCGAGAGTGAGCAATGAAATGATAGAAACTTCAGATACAAGGAGAAGCAGTGTGACAAAAGCAGGGACTTACAGCCCACTTCACACTGGGACCACTAGGACGAACCACATCACAGAGTGTCCTTCAACATGTGGTGGTGGCAGCAGAGAGGAAAAGGCACTGTGGCGTGTTCAGTCAGAGAGCACCGTAAGTCACACCTTCTTGTTCCCTAAAGCAATACATGTCACCTCAACAGAAGAAACTAGCACAGCAATCACAAACTTCAGCAGTGGATGTCTGTACTTCCAAAGGGCAGGAAAGATTCAGTATCTCAGCACTAAACACAGCAGTAACAGATGCCAACACCCAAGGACACCCCACTGGACTCCAGTGATAAACAGGGCATCAGTCCAATGCCTGGAAGGAGGACAAGAAGGAGGAGCAAAAGCGAAATAAATTGTCCCTATATTAGCCAATTAAACTGTAGTGAGAAGAAGGTATATGGAGGTAGGAAGAAAAATAGCAAAGGAAAAATAAGTTTTATTCACTCATTCATTTATCAATAAGCATTTATCAAGCATCTATTATGCTACAGAAATTGTGCTAGTCACTAGCACAAGAAACAAAGGCAAGCAAGCTTTTGTTTTCAAACACTTACCATAAAGATGAGTAATTAAACTAGCACATGAAAATATTAGCAGAAAAGATAGGGCAAAATCAAGTGCTGTGAAGGGCATTATAGCTGTTTTTTATGTCTAATTTATTTTAAAAGGAAGGAATTTTTCCAGTTTTTGCCCATTCAGAATGATATTAGCTGTGGGTTTGTCATAAATAGCTCTTATCATTTTGAGGTACATTCCATCAATACCGAATTTATTGAGCGTTTTTAGCATGAAGGGCTGTTGAATTTTGTCAAAAGCCTTTTCTGCATCTATTGAGATAATCATGTGGTTCTTGTCTTTGGTTCTGTTTATATGCTGGATTACGTTTATTGATTTGCGAATGTTGAACCAGCCTTGCATCCCAGGGATGAAGCCCACTTGATCATGGTGGATAAGCTTTTTGATGTGCTGCTGAATCCGGTTTGCCAGTATTTTATTGAGAATTTTTGCATCGATGTTCATCAGGGATATTGGTCTAAAATTCTCTTTTTTTGTTGTGTCTCTGCCAGGCTTTGGTATCAGGATGATGTTGGCCTCATAAAATGAGTTAGGGAGGATTCCCTCTTTTTCTATTGATTGGAATAGTTTCAGAAGGAATGGTACCAGCTCCTCCTTGTACCTCTGGTAGAATTCAGCTGTGAATCCATCTGGTCCTGGACTTTTTTTGGTGAT
>NW_016815132.1:470790-486819 GCF_001698545.2 Rhinopithecus bieti
AGCACACCAACATGGCATAAGTATACATATGTAACAAACCTGCACGTTATGCACATGTACCCTAGAACTTAAAGTATAATAAAAAAAAAAAAAAAAAAAGGAAGGAAGAAAAATATTGAAATAAATAGGACAAAATGTTAACTTTTAAAAATTAAATTAAAATTTAATAATTGACATAATAATTGCACATATTTATGGAGCACATAGTGATATTTTGAGACATTTAATATATAGTGATCAGATCAGAGTAATTGGTGTATCCACCATCTTAAACATATATCACTTATTTGTGCTGGGAACATTCAATATCTTCCTTCTAGCTATTTGAAACTATAGAATATATTGTTGTTAATTATGGTCATTCTACAGTGGTATAGAAACTAGAATTTATTTCTTCTTTCTAGCTATAATTTTGTATCCTTTAACAAATCTTCCCCCATCCCTATCTTTCTCATACCCTTCCCAGCCTCTAGTATTCTCTGTTCTACTTTTTTCTTATATGAGATCAACTTTTTTTAGCTTCCACATAATATTTGTTAACATCATTAATTCTCAGTCATGACTACGTGGATGTTTGTTGTATTGTTACCCATAATCTTCTACATTCATTTTTTTCATAATGAAAATATATGCCAAATAAGTAGCCATGTACTTCCGAAGATTTTATAAGGTAACATCTCTATCTACCATTGCTACAATTCTCTAATAATGTGTTTTGCTTTGGGGAAGAACCAAATCCTTTTTGGCTTGGAACATTTCAACTCTAAAAATATTTAACTAGTGGTAATAACATCTGCAAATCTAGTACTTGTATAAGTACATTTCCAAGATTGGTAAAAAGAAACTATGTTAGAAATGGATAATGTGTGCTGTATGGATATTCAACAAGAGTTAGTTTTATAATTTGTAGAGTAAATATAGAAAATATTTCCCATTCAGACACCTAAGGAAGTAATTTCTTACCATGAACATTCTTCTTTTTACAGCATTTCGTAAACTGAGCAATTGAGACATTCTTTATAGGGAAGTGGAAGAGGAAATGGGCAGCAAACTTTGGAACTCAAAAAGAGCTTTGGTCAGTTTGAATCCCTGAAAGTCAGGTTCATTTTCCGTGCATGAAAGAGAAGAAATTCTTTCACTAGTCCTTTGATCGCTTTATGATTTTGTTGTTCATTCTAGTGATTGTACTAGAAACAAGATTCACTTCAGCTATGACAGTTAATGATAGACAACAGAAAGGGAAGTGGGTGTGGTGCTGTAGTTAATTATAATGACAAGAGCGTTGGTTGCTACTTATAGCATTTGTTAAACTTTCATCTTTTCAAATTGCTATTTTCATGCAGCTAACTTAAATCTCTCAGGCAAGAAAGTAAGCAACTGCAAGTAATTTCTGGCATTAGTCAAATATGTAATGACCAAGAAAAACACCTTCTTCATCTTGAAGTGCCACCAGTTACCGATGAGAATATGAAAATAAACATTCACAAAGTAATCTTGTAGTGATCAGTTTTGGAAGATGATGAAAAAGGGAATTATGCTGTATGAGCCTATCTGGGAGGCAAAACTGATGAAATGTGAATTTGAGACAATAGACTTAAAAAAAAAAATCAAAGCAATTTTATTAAAATGGCCTTGTCGGAAAACAATTTGCCCATACCTAATGAAAAGTGTAATTGGTGATAAGACTGATAGCGGCTGAATCTGGAGCCAGAAACGCACAGTTGTGATTTTGAAACCTTGGCTTCTAATTTACTGTGAGACTAGGAGAATTGTTATTGCATTTAACTACCGAGTTCCTGTTCTTTAGACGCATTCAGCTCTGTGATGAACTCAGCCCCACAAAAGTGGAAGGAAGAGGAGGTTTGTGAGTGGTAGGAGGATGGAGGGTGGACAGGGAGAGACTGGGAAGACTCACACATCTGGCTCGTGGACACTCACTTGGCCTACTCTTACATCAGAAAGACGAGCTCAGGTTTCTTTTCTGTTAGGCCTTAAGTTCTTTCTTGAGTAGAACCTTTGTTTACAACCTGCTGGACTTCCTTTGAGCATTGTACACAGTATGTCCACAATACATTTATGTTAACTACATCAGCATTGCTAGGACAATCTGGACAGTATGATCCTAATACAGCTTGCCTACTGATTTGAAGAAGTTTTCAAGCCAGTGGCAGGGGGGGGGGGAAAGAAGGGAGGGAAAAAAAATAACCCACAAAATTAAAAAAAAAAAAAAAAAAAAAAAAAAAAAAAAAGAGGCTAGTGAAAACAGGGAACTGAACAAGAAAATAGATTGCAGCAGCCAGGGAGCTCAAGTAAGGATGTGGGCAATCATTCTTTCTGGTAAGCAAGTTTGGTGATTTTGTTGAAATGATCTTAAGTGTGGTGGTGTTGAGTCCTGATAGTTCAGATATTTTAACAGCTGAGATTTACATCATTTATAGGTTTCAGTTTAATACCAAATTAAAATATGTCTTATGGTTTAATAAGACCAAGACTCTCTGATGTTGAGAATACTGTGAGCAAAACATGATAAATGGTAGAGACTAACATTGAGCTTCTTTTCTCCCAGCAATGAAAGATGTTCACCATATAATATGCATGAGGTCACAATTCTAATACTATCTATTTGCCCTTCCTTTTACATGAGATAGCATCATCCTGAAAGCTGCAGTCCTGGTGTTTATCTTCCTTATGACTGCAAACATGTATTTCATGCAAACATGTTTTATCCTGGACAACAATGAATAAAAAATTTATCTACTTTTATCACATTCATTAAAGCTACAAATATATATTGCTCACATACTGTGTATAACCTTCTATGGCAAAGGTTGAGGAGAATAAAAACATTTAAAACTGACTTCACCTTTTAGGAATTAAGATTATCACTTAAAAAAAAAAAAAAAAAGCTAGCACTACAAAGTCAACAATCCTGGCAGATAAGGAATAGAAACACGGAGTGCTGTAAGAGGTCAAGGGAGGCTGAGCTCATCTGGCTGGATATTCAAGGAAGACTTCCTGGAAGGAGTGGGGTTTGAGCTAGGCCTTAAAATATGAGCATATGTCTGGGAGTTAAAGAGAAGACAAGATTTTCCAGGCAAAGAGAATAGACAGTGTTCTTGTATGCGTTCTTTAGAGAAACTTATTAATCTAAATCTAAACTGGATTTACAAAAAAAAAAAAAAAAAAAAAAAAAACCTCTCCTTTTTCCTACCTCTTAGCCCCTAAAAGGAAGAACAAGGAAAGTATTGATTCAGATGTTGAAAAGTTTAGGGGTGTCTCCAGCTTCGGATATGGTTGGAGGCAAATGCCCAAATGCCACTGTGATTCTCTGTCTTCATTCTCAGAAGGCTCTGCTCTACAGTGGGGCCTGGAAGCTCCAGATTCATGTCCTGCCAACTCAGCAACCCTACAGAATTCAGGCACTTACATCTTGGGATTGAGTCTTATTTGCCTGACTTGGGACAAGCCTGGCCCTGAGCCAGTCACTGCAGCCAAGGTGACAAAAATACTCTTATTGCGTAACGTAGGTATAATCCCCTGGAATTTGGTTAGGCTTGCGATGGGGGATTAGTGTTACCTTAACCTAACAGGTGATGAGTTAGGTGGGGATAATTCTATTAGAAAGATCTGAGAGATACTCCTAGAAGGAGAAATGGATGGTAGGAGAAATCAAGACAGTATAAATACATATTCAGAAATGGGTGAGAGGTCAAAGTTTACATAGACCTAGATGTCTGTAAATACAAGTACACACAAAAATTATTAAAATATTTTTGTATTTTCAGATATTTGGTTTACTTTCCATTTGTTTTTTAAATTATTAAACAATCCAGGATTTGAAAACACTAAGTCTACAAACCAAATTTAATGCCCATTCTCTGCCCCCATCCCTGACCATTATCCTATACCACTCCTACTAAAAAAAATTAAAAAAAAAAAAAAAGGTAAATTGAGAAATAGAGCAAAGCATGAGATGTTCTCTGTGGCTCAGGACAGAGTATTGAGAAATCTTTTCCGGGGAATTCCCCATGTTTCAGATAGAATAGAAATTAAGTGGCTGATTCACGCATTCATTAACAATAGGGAGAATGTTCTGAAATACCAATCCATTCTAACCCCATCAGATCCTCCCTAATGTCTATTCTTACAAAACGCCTTGAAATTTCAAGGGCGTTTCCTGGCATTTGTTTTCATCAAATGCTAATGCACCTATGTCACGGTACTTCGTTTATGCACTATGGATGTTGGCATACTTTGTTTTAAATAGCATTATAGTAGCACTGAATACTCAACTCAGGTGACATCAATTTTATCTTTTTGTTGTTGCTTTCAAAGTCTACTGTTTTTAGAGTTTCATATTTCAAGGAAATTAACCTATGAAAATTATCTAGAATGTATTTTCATAATGCGTATTTTTGATCTCTCAAAAACCTTCCAAGTCCCTAATTAATTGAGAGATGTGTGGATCAGCAGACTTTACTGCATCTTGACACCAATTATGCAGTGAAAGCTTTCCCGAAGGCAGATTTTTTATCCCTTTTGGAAACTAACTAGTTTGATCACCTATTTCTGATTCAGACCCTTCTTCATATTTACATTTACATTCCATACATCTAATCTTTGACCTCAAAATCATTTTAATCTCCTTATTTTCTTTCTCCAATATTCATTCTCCAGTAGGACTTAATCCTTTTATGAATAGCAGTCTCCTCTAAAACTTTATAAAACTTATCACCTCTCTCTCCCCTGCAAAAACGCATGAACACATTTAAGTATTGCTTACCATTATTGAAGGTTCTCACAATCAATAATCTCATAGTTACCTCAATATAAAGATATCAGCTTTTGATGTTGAAAATTTTGTATTTTATTTTCCATTTTAAGTACCTTCTTAAAAAATATCTGTGATAATTTTTTTTGTCTTCTCCTTTGGTTGACCTGATTCTTGTTACCCCTCAGGATAATAGAATATAACTCAGAGAAAGAAAAGTACGATGAATCATTCCTTTCTTCCTGTGAGTCTTATTGTTAGGTAAGGGGATACTTTGGACTCTACTTTCTGTGAATTAGCAATGCCAGCAAAAAACCAACCAGTGACACCTAAAGACTACTGGATTGGATATTTGAAGCCTAACCAAATCTCAGGGACACACCAAGAAGCTTGCCTTTCCTCTTATTCATCAAGTATTTCTTGGGTGTCTTCTATGCTCAAGGCACTTTGTGTGCATTAGTTTCATTAGTAGTTTGGGCAGTGCCCCACAAATAGTAGGCATGCCTTATGTATTTGTTGAATGTGAATAACTAACATTTATTAATTATTATGTGCCAGGAGCTTTAATTCTCAAATCAACTTTGCAAGATAGATGGCATTTGCTGCCTTGTACGAGTGAGGAAACTGAGGTCCATAGACTTTCAGGAACTTGCCCATGGTTATGTGGTTGGCAAGTGCCAGGGTCATTATGAGCCTGGATCTGGTGCTTTAAACCACTCTATTTCAATTTCAGTTCATCGTAGTAGGTGTGATTGTTTAGTCCTATTTATGAGATGATGAAGTTAAGATTCAGATGCAGTGAACAACTTACTGAAATGTACCTAGGACAGGGCCTGGATTATGCCTGTGTTTGATTGATTCCAACCCCCGATGTGTAACATCACTGTTGCTTTCTGTGTGGTATGGTGAATCTCATCTATGCAGTACTTCTTCCCCTAATTCTGGCACATCTCTGTTCCCACAGCCATTCATCTGAAACTGCTACTTTGTCACCACAGAACAAAAGTGGTGATGGCTACAAAGACTCTCATTCTCAAGCCAAAGGCAGCCACACAGAGATTCAGCAACATTTCAGACCTCATTCACCATAATCTCTCATCAGCCAGTTTCTTACATATTTTAAACATAGTAGGGTTTTAGTTCTTTGAAGCTTCCACAGCATAGTTTTGAAAGAAATTAGGGCTGGGAAGGAGGAAAGCAAGCTTTTTAAGCTTCTTAAGTTTATTTGATTATATTAATTTTTCCTTGTCGGCTTTATATTTATGATTATTTTTGAAGGTCTCAAGCTTACCAGTGTGGTGATCCATTTTCCTCCAAGTAGAGTGGTGGCTGCCTACAGATAATAATTCTTAGGAAAGGCCTATGTGAGGATATCATTTATTCTGTACTGTGTCATCAGTCCCCTTCATCCACTTATGAGTCCCACAGTGCTAATTGTGAGAGTTGATGCCATTATCAAAGGGAAGGTATGGAAACAGCCAATAAAATTATGGCTTCTGGCTGGCTTCATGTTTCATGTGTATCACATGAATCCTGAATCTTAAAATGGATTCCTAATAATGATAACAAGACAGGCATGTCCTGGTCTACAAATTTAAAGTGGGATTTAAAGGCATTATTAGATGACACTAAGCACCAGCCTCACCATTTGGGAGTTAAAAATCTAACCACACACTGATAGAGACAACTACAAAAGGACATAAATAAATGCAGTCAAGTAATACACTGGTCAGATCCTTATTCACCAAGAGAAACAGACATTGATTCAGTGAGACAATCTTTCCAGTGCCTGTGAACATGGAAATATCATTGTTCTTGTTAAGTGCCTAACACTAGGCAGCATACTTATTTCATATCTCTAAGCTTCAATAACTTCACTTGTTTAAAGATGGTATTCCAAAAACCATGTGTGTTTTCAGATGTCAGTCAACATTTGAAGAATATTTTAGGGCTAAGCCCAAGTCCAAAGGGACATTTCCTTCTTTCCAATCAACTTTGTCCAAGGATGGGCAAAAATCTAAAGTACAGGGTAACAGGAAAAATCAGGGCAGATAATTTAACTAATTTTACCGTTCATCTAAAGCTTTCTTCAACATGTCATGCAGCTATAGAATAATTAATAATGAGTATAATCTATTTCTCTCATGGTCACCTATTTAGTTTTCATCATGTCTATCTACTCTTAGAAATGTGAGTACTAGGCTGGGTACTGGGCACCAACATGGGTGCTCACGCCTGTAATCCCAGCACTTTGGGAGGCCAAGGAGGGCGGATCACGAGGTCAAGAGATCGAGACCATCCTGGCCAACATGGTGAAAACACATCTCTACTAAAAATACAAAAATTAGCTGGATGTGGTGGCGTGTGCCTGTAGTCCCAGCTACTGAGGAAGGAGAATCACTTGAATCCAGGAGGCGGAGGTTGCAGTGAACTGAGATCGCACCACTGTACTCCAGCCTGGGCGACGGAGCGAGATTCTGTCTAAAAAAGAAATGTGAGTACTAGAAGCAGATCAGTGAGGTAACCACTTTTCCAACATTAGATATGAAGTTCAAATAAAGGACATTTTAGTTTATTTTAACTGGGGATTTCCAAAGAAGCACTTTATTTCTATGTTATTTGGAATTTAGATATTGGCTTTTAGATTAGAGACATATTACAATTGTCAGTTCAAAGCAAAAAAGTAAAGGATATAAATGGCATTACCTATTTGGAATATGTTAAACAATATAAAACAAAGAAAGGAAGAAAATCTTCCATTATTTGTAATGACAACAATATGCCACCTACTATATATAAATATAATACTGCCAAACCTTCTGAATTAGTTTTTATGTGATGAGGGTGGATTTAGCCACTCTAGGACTTCTCAATCAGCTTTTCTTGTGACCAAACTCATACACGGTCATGTGACACATAACAATGTTTCAGTCAAGGATGGACTGCATATACGATGGTGATCCCATAAGATTATAATGAAGCTGAAAAATTCCTATTGCATAGTGACATCATCGCCACTGTAATGCTGAGGCAAAATTACTTTTTTAAAAAATAAATTTAGTGTGCTCTAAGTGCATAGTGTATACAAACTCGACAGTAGTGTACAGTAATGTCCCAGACCTTCACATTCACTCAATACTCACTCACTGACTCACTCAGAACAACTCTCAACCCTGAAAGATTTTTTTTTCATGGTAAGTGCTCTGTAGGAGTGTAAAAGTTTAAAAACTTTTTATACTATGTTTTCTGTTTAGATATGTTTAGACACACAACACTTACCACTGTGTTATGGTGGCGTACAACATTCGGTAGAGTAACATACTGTACAGGTTTGCAGCACAGGTTTATAGCCTAGGAGCAACAGGTGATATCTTATACATCAGCTGTGCAGTAGCCCATATCATCTAGGTTTGCATAAGTATACTTTATGATGTTCCCATAAGGATAAAATTGTCTAATGACGTATTTCTCACAATGTATCTCCATTATTAAGCAATGCATGACTGTATTTATAAGCTAACATTAGGATGTATGCTATAGAACGGAGTAAAGCCCATAAAACCATGACCTAGCACTCACTCAGATAGAGCCATAGTCACCTGGACAACAGGCTAGGTTTTCATAGAATTCAAACCCAAAGTCTCCTGAAACATTTACTGAGACCCTCTTGTGCAAGATGCAGCATTAGACTTTCTGAACAGTGTCATGCAACAGACAAAGACTTTAACTCACTCACTCACATCCACACATTTAAAAAGAAAAAAAAGCCAGGTTTTCAATCATGTCTGTCTCTCTACATGCTCTTTCCTCTGATTCACATACCCAACACTAAAGAGGCAGAGAGATGAGTCAAATCAGACCCTTCCAGCAGGGCCAGCTTCACAGATATACACCCTGGGTAGTAGCACAGAATCAGGTCAGAAGGGTTCTGTGCTGGATTAATGCTCTATTATCATTGTCTTAAAATTCTTAATAAGATTTTATAGCTGGTCCTACCTGTAAGGATAGATAGCACATAGCAGAGAAAACAGTCCCTTTAAGGCCTTCTTGGGGACATTGCAATGAAGAGATCTGCTTTCTGTATAGTTGTCTAACAGGTAAGTCATCAAATTGATCTCAAGGCATTCTAGGTATTTTAGACAATTTTTCAGATTATTGTCCTGTTTCTTAAGGGTAGACAGAAGTGAGGTGTGATGTTTGTCCTTTTTTTCCTAGTTAACTATTTCTCCTAATAATCTGCTTTATAGCCAGGTGCAGTGGCTCCCGCCTGTAATCCCACCACTTTGGGAGGCCGAGGTGAGTGGATCACAAAGTCAGGAAAACAAAACCATCCTGGCCAACATGGTGAAACCTCATCTCTACTAAAAGTACAAAAAAGTATCCAGACATGGTGGCACACACCTGTAATCCCGGCTATTCAGGAGGCTGAGGCAGGAGAATTGCTTGAACCCGGGAGGTGGAGTTGCAGTGAGCCAAGATGGCACCACTGCACTTCAGCCTCGGCGACAGAGCGAGACTCCATCTCAAAAAAAAAAAAAACAGCAAAAAACAAAACAAACAAACACAAACAAAACAAAACTGCCTTACTGATATCTCATACCAAATATAAGCCCTGGTAAAAATGATCTTGCAAACTCTCAAAGCTGCCACTTTTTTTATGTCAATTTACAGCATATGCCCATCTTTTTTCATGCTCCAAAGAACTTAGCAGCTCTTCTCAACTTTAGAACAGTTAATGATTGTAAAGATCTAGTCCATTGGAAATGCAAGAAAAACCCACATTTTCCAAGTTTTAAATCCCTCGCAAATTTTATGGATACAAAAAGGGAAAAAAGATCTTCTCTTACTGGTTTGAAAACGAACAGCACTGTCACTGACAACAGATAATGATCTGGAGGCAATGTTAACAATTACACAGGAAAGGAGAATTATTTTCTTACAAAGCCATGGCTAGATAAAAAACAATATCTGGAATTTAGTGCCCAATTGTATATGGGAAAGCTTGGCTTTACGTACAGGTAGAGGCTTGTGTGATAACATTTTGGAGATGTAGAGAAGTCCTGCTTACTCCAAATTCTTACCTACAACTTGATACTGCGTTTGGAATTCTAACGCTGGGATATTATTCTTTTGTGTTAAAAATTGCCTTATTAAACATTCTATGCTCCTTTGTTGCAAACACTAGTAGATCCCCTTTCTAGATGATTGGGGAGATTCAAAGGGGTATGAAAGCAAGTAAAAGACATGCTGAAAGAAGAAAATGGGCTGTAGGAAATAAAACTTTCATCATGTTTTCCTATTCAAGCCTCATAATCTTGCCCCAAACTAAAGTGAAAATCTGTTGCACTGCAAGATCATCACAGGAAGTAACAGCTTTAACATCAACAACATCAATAATACTAACAATATGTACTCTTGCATGCTGTGTATGACATTGTCCCAAGCATACATTTTATGTGTTATCTCATTTAATTCTCATAATAACCATATGGAGATAATTATTTGTATCAGTTCAAATGCTTTTTACTGTAAGAGCTAGAGTTAGAGCCCATTCAAAATGATGTAAATAATAAAGAAGACCTTTTTTAAAAAAATAACCAAACATGCAGAGTTGGGTATTTCTACAGTAAGGTAATCCGGCAGCTTAGTGATGACATCAAGGTTCTTTCTGCTCTGGCCTCTTGGTAATGTTTAAGGATCGTCAGTTTATGGGTCCAAAATGGCAGTAACTGCTATAGGTATCATAGCTTCATTCAGCATCTAAAAGACAGAAAGCAACATGCATTTTAAGAATGAGGACAATTTCCCAGAAGCTGTTTTGTGATTTACCTCATGTCCTATTGGCTTTCATTTCAAGACATACCAATTTCTAAATTCATCATTCTTGCAGTGAATACAATACCCTTGAGTGGCTTAAAGTAATCAAGCTTTGCCTCCTGAGGCTGAGACCAAATCCAGTCATCTCTTTGTATAAGGGTGTCCAAAGCCTAAACAAATTAGGAACTGTGTTAGCAAAGAGTAGGAGGGGAATGGATTTTGCGTAGACAACCTAGTATGTTGACCACAGACTTAGTTGGTGATGACATCTGGATGGAGCCTTCATCTGTTGGACTATGAAGGTTATACTTTCAGCCACTGTATAAGACTGCTTGTGTGTGCACATTCATATACACTCCAAGTTTTCGAAAAAATAATTTTCAAAATTAAGCACCAGAGTATTACCATCATACACTTAACAAGGAAATCCAAAATGGTTTCTTTATACCTGACCTCTACTAGAAGAGAGGCAACATTTTTGTTCAGCAGCAACAATCTTCCCAGACATCTGTTAAACTCTACGCACTGGTGAAAACCTGGTGGGAAATTCTTGCTTGGCAGGACCACCGTGGTCATTGAAAGGAGTCCCCACACCTCTTAGAATAAAGTCAGCAGGAAAAGATTAGGAGAAATCTGGAAGGGTTGCTCCTGTTTAAAAGTTGACCCCATTTGATAATGCAGTGGAGTATGAGACAACTGCTAAGTATAGTGTATCTTTAGCCACATTATTTCTCTAAGGTAATCTTGTTTCTTACTACTCCAGGAAAACTGGTCATTCCCAAACTTCTTAAACTTATTGCAAAGGCAACTTCTAGATTTTTCTGCAGCTAATTCTCATGAGCATATATGATATTTTGAAGTTGGATAAAAGGAATTATTTCTTCCAGAGAAGAAACAACTGGTTTGAAAGAGATAATAGAAATACATATATATTGCATTCCATATTTGTTTCCCTTAGAATTATTTGATTATTTTAAAAATAGAGAGAAAGGTGATGACTTTACCAAAATCTTGTATTTAAAGGGAAATAGTTAATGGCAGAGTACATTAAAATCTTAGATTACTGATTCTACCTGGTTGGAAAAAAATTATTCTTTTGTTTATACAGGCTTCTATAGAAATGAGAAGCTAAAAATTGTAGCTGAATTCAACTCTCCAAAATACATCAAAATATTTTGATGTATTCTCCAAAATACATCAAAGTAGATAAAGAGGCTAAAAGCCTTGCCTTCATGAATTAAAAAATTGGAATTTAAAAAATTAAAAATGAATTCTATAAGGAGAAAATCATTTAGTTTCTCCTCCTTCACCTTTGTTCCCTTTCTCTTCATCTCCACACTCATTCTTTCTTAGTTTAATTGTACTATGGAGGCAAAAAAACTAACTGTATGTCCTTTATGCTCGTCCAAGTGGAGACATTTTTAAGCCAGTTAAGAATGGATAAGAAATAAATGATAAAAATAGAGATAACTTATAACACTATGTTTACATTTATATATGGCCTATCAGTGAACTAAACAATTTTATTTTTGTCTTGAAAAATTGGCTACATATTTTGTTATCATGGAGAGAGAGGCTAAGTGTATTCAGAGAAAAAGAAAAGTTTACCAACTAAATGATTTACTGTTATCAGGATCATTTTGAATATAAAGAAGAAAATATTTTATTATTATAAAAAGTACATCACATTTTTTACACATCGAAGCAGAAATTTTATCAAATACTATAAATAACTACTTGTCAGTTTATGATTTTGTGATATATTTCATATTTAGATCACAAATAAGAATAAAATAATACAAAATGTAACCAGTTAAGATTTTATTGGGTATAGAGTATCCTACAAATATTGTTTTATACACTACTTAAGCTAAATGTGACAATTTGGAAATATAAAAAATCACAGGAAACCGGAAAGTGGTTTTGAACCCTGAAACTTCTCAAAGAAAGAGAACATTAGATCAGATAACCTTTTTTTCTTTTTCCTAGAAAACTTGGCATTAGAGTGACAATGAAGGAACTGTAGATAGGGAATGATAGAAAATAGACCATGATTTTATTCCCTACCATAAGGGTATAAATGAAAGAGCTGAAGTTATTTCTTATTTTAATATTTTGCTGACATATTATAGCCTGGAGAGAACTCTTAGTAAATATCCTGTTGAATAAATGAATAAATCAAAAACATGAGTTCAACTGTCTCTAGAATCATTAAGACTTTTCCAATGGCTTTTAAAGGAATACTTTAGCCATGATATGAGGGTGAAAGAGAGCTCTGGAATGAAACTCATTAACACAATTAACTTCATGCCCTGAAACATAAATAAATTGTAATCTGAATTCATTCCAATAAGACAATGGAATGAGATTGGGTCAGTAACATTCAAAGGCAAAAATATTGTGTTGCTAATGGCAGGTATGTTTTTGTTCCTTTCTTTAACTGGTTTCCATTTACCAATTCAGTTTCCTGTTAAGTGGAGTGTGTACCTTGGAATATAACCCATGGAATGTGATCCAGGGAGACTCTCTACACCTAATCCTCCAAAATGAGTGAGTCAGACACAGCATCCACGGTAATCTACAAAGAACCCAAACATGGAAACTACCATTGTTGAAATATGACCTACTTAGATGTGTCACCTGTGGCAAGGTAGAAGAACTAGGTAAACAAGTGCATATATTCTATAAATTTTAGAAGATTTTCTATAGTACTTTTAATCTACAGTTGTAAATATTAATGAATGAAACTTTAGAGCATTCTAAGATATATTTGACCATATAATTATTACTTCAACTATATAGATAGAAACCTAAAGACAACACAAAGAGTAGCTCCAACAATTATAATTTACATTTTTCAGTTATTTATGTATAAATAGGTATGTTTTCTGCTCCACTCATGGACGTGTATATAGTCTCAGAATCTACTGTTTTTTCCCCACATCCTTGTAATTACGTAAGTAACAATGGCCACTTTAAACTGCTTCAGGTACATGCATACTGATACATCTTTACAAACCAAAAAATGTAGGAAAACTGTCAAGAGTAACTATGTAATGGCAAGAGTTCAGACATACACAAGAAACACACAATGGTGGATTTCCTGCCTCTTTAAAGTTGTCCTCAGGCAAAGGCCTTAGTCATCCACAAGGAGGGAAGCTACATGAATCATTGCTTGAACTTAGAGCAAGGTCAGGTATAGAAACCCATCACTGCCCTGAAATGGCATAGTATGCAATCTGCTTTGATTTTAATTCAAAACATTTGAAGCAAGTGGTATTATATCCACTGCTTGGCAGATTAGGAGGTTGAGATCCAAAAAGCTAAGTCAACTTACGTAGCGTCACACATCAAGAAAGTGATGGAATGAGACTTCCAACCAGACAGACTACCTCTAGAGTCCTTGCTCTGTTAATCAGAAGAGAGACAGTTTTTCTAACAACTGAATAAGCGCAAAGAATTCAAAAGTTCTGAGACTTATTCTATAATAATTAAATGACATTAAAATGTTAAATTTGCTGTTATTTTCTCCACATTGTGTTAAAGTTCCTGTTCTCAGAACAGTAAAATATAATCCCTGCTATGACAAATTAAAAAATGAGATTATATATATAGGTACATATTTTTAAGCATACAGAGAAAATGACCAAATGGAAACAAAAGGAATTGTTTGGTGGTTACCTCTGAGGATTTGTTAGAATGAGGACATGAAAGGGTGAAGGATTTTACTTTTCATCAGAGCAGTTAGTTTTTTCCCATGAGTACATATTTTTAAAAATAAAAATCAAAAGGTAACTATCAACATCCCTGATATTCCTGCTTGTTAAGAAATACACAATATTTTTGGAGTTGAAACAAGCTACTTGTAGGAGAGGAATCACTAGATACCAACTTTCACCTGTCCCATGAGAACAGGTAGTCATTGGAAAAGACTTTAAACAAACCACATAGGGTATTTGTTTGCACAAGAAATGATGGATGTACATATTACCAAGGTACTGTACGTTCTAACAAAGAGTGTAATCATATTCATTCCTGGTAATGAGAATAATCCTTTGAAGAGAAACTAATGCTATCATAGTCAGTAGACAACGCAACTAGCACCAAGACAATTTCCAGGTAGTATAAATGGAAGCTAAGCAAAGTTCAAGTAAAATTGCAGTATGTGGACTGAGTTTCAGTCCAATTCTATGCATCTCATAATTTCCAAAACATTGTTTAAATTGAATCAGTCAATCAATCAAAATGTTTTAATTTTTTTTTTTNTTCAACTACCTTTATCTATAATACGATACTGGATATGCATGCTGGTGCTTTTAGTGAACCACAGTGGTGACTTTCAGATCACAATGTCTTGCTGGAAAAAGAAAAAAAAGAGTTGTATTTTTTCTGAATGAAGTTTTCATGCTTCCCCATTCACTTAACTGGGAAAATAAATTGAAGATTCACTTTGCTTCATATATAATCCTGAGTCTGTATTTGTGTCCATTTTATATTTGGTCACTTTTGTAATATTCATGTAAAAGTTATTTTTTCTTAGAGTAAAACTTCTGAGTAGTATCAACGTAGGCTCCATGCTGTGATGATAAAGACATACTGATTATGTTTAATGATAATGATGCTGATTATGATGCCATTAGACTTGCAGTCTATAATAGAAGTATATTAATTTCTAGGTAATCTGACAGCTTCTGGGGACTCTTAACTCCGGGGATCCTCAGGTTCTGGCTTGCCATGATCCTTATATTTAAAATGTATTATCTTGTCTGTAAAGTAGTTGCTTTTCTGTGTTATTCTGCAAAGGATAAATGCTACTAGAATATGGAATATTTCATTTAATTGTAAGTCTGATGTAATTGACAGTAGCTAACATGTTATAGGTTCTCCATATATAGAGACTGAAAAAGAGAGACGATATTAACAAAGGCATGAGTGGTTATGGATATACACATGGTATGATGGTAAATTTTAAGTGTGAATTTAATTGGTCATAGGGTGCCCAGATAAAATATTACTTCTGGGTATGTCTGTAAAGGTGTTTCTGGATGAGATTAGTGTTTTAACCAATGGACTTAGTAGATGCTTCCCCTGATATTGGTGAGCATTATCCAATTTTTTTGAGGGCCTGAAAACAACAAAAGGTGGAGGAAAGAGAAATGTGCTCTTTTTACCTCCTACTTACCTGTTGAGCTGCAACATATGATCTCATCTTCTCCATTCCTCATATTGGGATTTATACCATTGCTTCCCCTTTATCTAGGATGTTTGGACTCATTCTAAATGACATTACTGGATTTCTGGGTGTCCAGTTTACAGATGGCAGGTCCTAGGACTTCGTAGCCTCCATAATTATGTGAACTGATTCCTCATAATAAATCTTCATACATATACGTGTGTATATATGCATATATACACACAGAGATTATATATATATATATATA
>NW_016815132.1:487968-490432 GCF_001698545.2 Rhinopithecus bieti
TATATATATATATATGCCATAATAAGGGTGTGAATCCTTCACTGGCAACCAAGGTATCCAGGTTCTCTCATCAAAATTGACTAGAAGGCTGGAGAGAAGGAAAAACAGTATGGTGCAGGGGCCCACCTGAGAGCCACAAGGAGAAGGGAAACCCCCTCCCCACAGCCAAGGGAGGCAGTGCGTGAGTGCGCTACCCAGCCAGGGAAACCGTGCTTTTTCCACGGAACTGTGCAACCCATGGATTGGAAGATCCCACTTGGGAACCCACATCACTGGGGCCTAGCATGCCTCCCCTGGAATGTGCAGATTCTTACAGCCTCTCAGCTGAAATCTGCTTAAGTCTAGGGAATTCCCAGGAGGAGGGGCTACCAGCACAGGCTGCAGCTGCCTGCTGTCTAAGCCATTTGAGCTCCTTTGGGGAGGGGAAGCAGTCAGCATTGGGACTCACAACTGCCTAACAAGCTAAGCTCCCTGGGAGGGCGAAGAGCAGCATCCATTTCTATAGCTCCAGGCTGTGCTTTTCCCCTGCTGGAGCCAGGCAGGCTGGAAGGCTTGGTCCCAAGACTTGTCCCCACAGCCCAACACACCCTGACCCATCCTTCCTCAGTGGGTGGGGATTCCCAGCAGGATCTCCAATAACTCCAGCCAGAGGCTCAGGGACAGAATTTGGATTTCTCTGGGCCTAAGCCCCTATGCAGAGGGGTGGCCACAGTCTGCAGATAAGCAGACTTAGCCTCTCCTCCTGGTAGTTCTGAGGAATCCAGGCAGCACAGATGAGTGGGTTCCCCCTAGCAAAACACAACCTCTCCATCAAGGAATAAAGTGCTCCATTAAATGGGTCCTGCTCCCTGTGCCCCCTAACTGGGTGAGACCTTCCAACAGGGTTGCCAGAAACCCTACACAGGAGCAATCCTATTTGCATCAGGTTGGTGCCCCCTGAGGTCAGAGGTCTCAGAAGAAGAAGGCACACATCTTTGCTGCTTTCCAGCCTCCTTCAGTGGCATCTCCAGTTACGGGAGCAAATCAGATGAATAGGGCCTGAAGTGAACCCCCAGCAAACTGCATACTGCAGCAGCCCTACAGAAGAGGGACCTGACTATTGATGTAGCAGGACGAGCAGCAGACAAAACCTCTCAGACACCGAGTTGTAGAAGGAAGGGATTTATTCAACTGGGAGCATCAGCAAATTACTGCCTTAAAATCCGAGCTCCCTGAGTGCACAATTTCTGTCCCTTTTAAGGGCTCACAATGCTAAAGATTTAACATGAAATGGTCGTGATTGATTTGAGCAAGCACAGGGTACGTGACAGGGGCTGCATGCACCAGTGGTCAGAGTGAAACAGAACAGGGCAGGGAGTTCCACAATATTCTTCTATGCAATGTCTGGAATCCATTAATAACATTGGTTTCTAAGTTAGGAGTTGATTTTTAACTACTGGGTTGAGGTCAGGCAGGCCCAGGCCTGGTTTCGGGCCTGGCGCGGGGCTACTTGTCTTTGCTTTTACTTCCTTGTCTTTTCTTAAAACAGGTACTGCGTATAAAACAATATGAGAGGGTCTCTCTCTTTCCTCATTTCCCCCCTTTGAGACTCTCACTTTTATTAGTGGGGTTCTCACTTATTTTTGCTACTTATGTCTTTGTGTAATAGATTGATAATAATTCATACAGTATACTTGTGCTGAAGCTCTTTGGTGAACTAAGGTAGGGATGAAGCTTTTTTTATCATTTGAAGAAGTACAGGTAGCAAATGAGGGAGCAGTAAGCAGGTTTTTTTTTTTACTAGTATAACTTTTATTATAACAGTTTTACATTTTCTTAGTGCTGGGAACTAATTTTCAAACATGGCTCCCTGATTAAGTACGTGCCACACTTGTACAGGTACATGTGCCGGTTTTGTCATATTTTTAACTATATCTTTAACTACTTGCCTTTGATTATCTATGTGTAGACAGTAATTAGTAAGGTTAAATTTTTTATAAACCTTTTTTTCAACTGCTAGCATGTAGTTGAGAGCCAATCTATTTTGATAGATAGTATTTCTTATCTGAGTTTCTTGCTGGGCCAGAATAGTCAAGGCTTGACCAGTTTTATTAGTAATAATTTCTAAAACAGCTTGTAACCATATGATTTGGTTGAGCATGTAGATGGGGGTCCGATAGCCCCATGAGCCATCTTGTGCCCAAGTGGTGGGTCTATAGTATTGTATGATTTTTTTAGGGGGCCATTTATCTTTTTTTTAATTATTTATGGCTATGCTTCGTTTTTCACGGGAAGCATAAACTGGGAGGCCTAGAAGTTCACCTGTTTTTATGGGCAGTAAGAAGAAAGATGGCTTAATCGTGCCAATTACACAGCTGCCTGTCCACTGATCAGGCAGCTTAGCATAAGCTCTGTGTTCACATATCCAGTATAACCTGGTGGGGGCCGTCCAGTCCCAGTGGAATTCTGGGTGGGCCTAAACAGT
>NW_016815132.1:491219-520616 GCF_001698545.2 Rhinopithecus bieti
TTCACAGAAAAACTGGATGATACCTTTTTAACTTTAGCTAATACGTTTACACACAGAATTTTCTTTACAATTAACGTTTTAAAACTTGCTTAAACTTTTAAATAATAATTTTTTTAACCTTTTAATGTAGGTAAAAATCCACATTCTTATGCCTCCTTATAATCTTTTACCAAAGATAAATTTTACTTTTTTATACATGCCTTGCACATAAACTGTTTCTTCAATAGTACTCAGGAGGCCTTATTACTTTTAAATTATACAACATTTTTTGCATAAAAAATTTTTTTATAACTTTTTTCTTTTATGACTTTCGCAGACAATTTTTTGACATGTTTCAACTTTTTGACTTATTACAAACTTTTTTTTAAATAACCAGTTAATTTATTTTAGGACAAGAATTTACTATGTAACATTCTTTTTATATAAATTCTGCCTCTCCCCTTTTCTTCCTTTCCTTGAAAATCTTCGAGATAGTTCCTAGTGGAGTGGGCTTATTTGTGCCTGACCCATGCTTTTTTCAAGACAAAATACCACACTCACACCACACATACTCGCCACAAAACAAAGAACAGGTAAAGAGGGCACACACACACACTTTTATCGTTTATACTAAACCAAAATCAGAATACCATGAAATTCCAAATCCGAATACCAAGAAATTTAAGTGAAGTCAAAACCAAAATCAAGTATCCAGCAATTCAAGTCAAAACCAGAACAAAAGTGCTGATACAGGCACACTGTGGGTGGTGAGGCCGCACTTCCACTCAAATGGAGTGGGGCAGGTTCCAAAGACTAGTCTTACCAAGTCAAAGTCAAGTCAAAACCAGAACAAAAGTGCCGATACAGGTACACCACGGGTCATCAGGCCACGCTTCCACTCAAATGGAGTGGGGCAAGTTCCAAAGACTAGTCTTACTAAGTTTCAGATGTCCGGACTCTAAGTGCCAGTTCCTTCCCCGTGTTCACCCACTGTGTTAATCCTCCACAAGGGCCTGCTACCGGCTGCTCTGGTAAGGCGTTCCACTGGGGCAATTGCCTACGTGGGAGCCTCTTTGGATTGCATCATTCAGGCTGGCGGGAGTCCCCCACAGGGATGCTTCACAGGGCAGGCCTAAGCCGACTAAGGGGCTGCCTTGGCCATCCATCAGTTACCTCGCTTCCCAGTCAGGGAGCCAAGAAATGTATCAGGACAAGCCACAGACAAACCTCTCAGACACCGAGTTGTAGAAAGAAGGGCTTTATTTAGCTGGGACCATCAGCGAGCTACTGCCTTAAAATCCAAGCTCCCCGAGTGCACAGTTTCTGTCCCTTTTAAGGGCTCACATTGCTAAAGATTTCACATGAAAGGGTCGCGATTGATTTGAGCAAGCACAGGGTACGTGACAGGGACTGCATGTACCGGTGGTCAGAGTGAAACAGAACAGGGCAGGGAATTTCACAATGTTCTTCTATACAATGTTTGGAATCTATGAATAACATCGGTTTCTAAGTTAGGAGCTGATTTTTAACTACTGGGTTGAGATCAGGCAGGCCCAGGCCTGGTTTTGGGCCTGGCGCTGGGCTGCGTGTCTTTGCTTTTACTTCCTTGTTTTTTCTTAAAACAGGTACTGAGTATAAAACAATATGAGCAGGTCTCTCTCTTTCCTCGTTGAAAGAAAAACAAACAGAAAGTGACAACAACAGCAACAACAACAAAAGACCTCTACAAAACCCCATCCAAGGGTCAGCAGACTCAAAGACTGAAACTAGACAAACTCATGAAGATAAGAATCAACGAAAAAATGCTGAAAACCCAAAAGGCCAGAGTGCCTCTTCTCCTCCAAATAATCACAATGTCTCTCCATCAAGAGTGCAGAACTGGACTGAGGATCAGATGGACGAATTTACAGAAGTAGACTTCAGAAGATGGGTAGTAAAAAACTATGATGAGCTAAGGAGCATGTTCTAACCCGATGAAAAGAAGCTAAGAACTTTGATAAAAGGTTAGAGGAATTGCTAACTAGAATAACCAGTTTAGAAAGGAACATGAACGACCTGATGGAGCTGAAAAACAGCTTGAGAACTTCGTGAAGCATACACAAATATCAATGGCCAAATTGACCAAGCGGAAGAAAGGATAACAGAATTTGAAGACCACCTTGCTGAAATAAAACATGCACACAAGAATAGAGAAAAAAGAACGAAAAGGAATGAACCATGCCTCCAAGAAATATGGGACTTCAATAAAAACACCAAACCTATGATTGATTGAAGTACCAGAAGGAGATGGAGAGAATAGAAACAAGCTGGAAAACACACTTCAGGATATTATCCAGGAGAAGTTCCCCAACTAGGAAGACAAGCCAACATGCAAATTCAGGAAATACAGAAAGCACCATTAAGATACTCCACAAGAAGTTCAACCCCAAGACACATAATGATCAGATTCTCCGAGGTCGAAATGAAGGAAAAACTGTTAAGGGCAGCCCGAGAGAAAGGCCAGGTCACATACAAAGGGAAACCTATGAGACTAACAGCAGATCACTCAGCAGAAACTCTACAAGCCAGAAGAGATTAGGGAGTCAATATTCAACATTCTTAAAGAAAGTAATTTTCAACCCAGAATTTTATATTCAGCCAAACTAAGCTTCATAAGTGAAGGAGAAATGAAATTCCTTCCTGACAAGCAAATGCTGAGGGATTTTGTTACCATGAGGCCTGCCCTGCAAGAGCTCCTGAAAGAGGCACTAAATATGGAAAGGAAAAATCAGTATAAGCCCCTGCAAAAACACACCAAAATATAGAGACCAATGACACTATGAAGAAACTGCATCAACTAGTGTGCAAAATAACCAGATGGCATCATGATGAAAGGAGCAAATTCAAACATAACAGTATTAACTATTACTGTAAATGGGCTAAATACCCCAATTAAAAGAGAAAGACTGGAAAATTGGATGATGAATCAAGACCCACTGGTGTACTGCATTCAGCAGATCCATCTTACAAGCAAAGACACACACAGGCTCAAAATAAAGAGATGGAGGAAAATTTACCAAGCAAATGGAAATTAAAAAAAAAAAAAAAAAAAGCAGGGTTTGCCATCCTAGTCTCTGACAAAACATACTTTAAACCAACAAAGACCATAAAAGACAAAGAAGGGTACTACATAATGGTAAAGGGAACAATTCAACAAAAAGAGCTAATTATCCTAAATATATATGCACCCAATACAGGAGTACCCAGATTCGTAAGACAAGTTCTTAGAGACCTACAAAGAGATTTAGACTCCCACACAATAATAGTGGGATACTTTAACACCCCACTGTCAATATTAGATCGATGAGACAGAAAATTAACAAGAATATTCAGGATGCGAACTCAGCTCTTGATCAAGTGGACCTAGTAGACGTCTACAGAACTCTCTACCCTAAATCAACTGAATATACATTATTCTCAGTGCCACATGTCACTTATTCTAAAATCAACCACATAATTGGAAGTAAACCACTCCTCAACAAATTCAAAAGAACTGAAATCATAACAGACAGTCTCTCAGACCACAGTAAAATCATATTAGTACTCAGGATTAAGAAACTCACTCAAAATCACACGATTTCATGGAAATTGAACAACCTGCTCCTGAATGACTCCTGGGTAAATGATGAAATTAAGGCAGAAAATAAGAAGTTCTTTGACACCAATGAGAACAAAAAGAAAATGCACCAGAATCTCTGGGACATAGCTAAAGCAGTGTTAAGAGGGAAATTTGTAGCACTAAATGCCCACATCAGAAAGCTATAAAGAGCTCAAATTGACACCCTAACATCACAATTAAAAGAGATAGAAATGCAAGAGCAAACTAATCCAAAAGGTAGCAGAAGACAAGAAATAACCAAGATCAGAGAAGAACTGAAGGAGATAGAGACACACAAAAAAATCCCTCCAAAAAATCAACAAATCCAGGAGCTGGTTTTTGAAAAAATTAACAAAAGAGACCACTGGCTAGATTAATAATGAAGAAGAGAGAGAATAATCAAATAGACACAATAAAAAATAAAGGGAATATCATCACTGACCCCACAGAAATAAAAACTACCATCAAAGAATACTATAAACACCTCTATGAAAACAAATTAGAAAATCTTGAAGAAATGGATAATTTCCTGGATGCATGCACCCTACCAACACTAAACTAGGAAGAAGTTGAATCCCTGAATAGACCAATAATAAGCTCTGAAACTGAGACAGTAATTAATAGCCTGCCAACCAAAAAAAAAAAAAAGCCCAGGACCAGATGGATTCACAGCTGAATTCTACAAGAGGTGCAAAGAGGAGCTGGTACCATTCCTTCTCAAACTATTCCAAACAATTGAAAAGGAGGGATTCCTCCCCTCTAACACATTTTATGAAGCCAGCATCATCCTGATGCCAAAACTGGGAAGAGATACAACAAAAAAGAAAACTTCAGGCCAATATCCCTGATGAACATCTATGCAAAAATCCTCAATAAAATACTGCCAAACAGAATCCAGCAGCGTATCAAAAAACTTGTCCACCACGATCAAGTTGGCTTCATCCCTGGGATACAAGGCTGGTTCAACACATGCAAATCAATAAATGCAATCCATCACATAAACAGAACCAAGGACAAAAACCACATGATTATCTCAACAGACGCNAAAAAAAAAAAAAAGCCCAGGACCAGATGGATTCACAGCTGAATTCTACAAGAGGTGCAAAGAGGAGCTGGTACCATTCCTTCTCAAACTATTCCAAACAATTGAAAAGGAGGGATTCCTCCCCTCTAACACATTTTATGAAGCCAGCATCATCCTGATGCCAAAACTGGGAAGAGATACAACAAAAAAGAAAACTTCAGGCCAATATCCCTGATGAACATCTATGCAAAATCCTCAATAAAATACTGCCAAACAGAATCCAGCAGCGTATCAAAAAACTTGTCCACCACGATCAAGTTGGCTTCATCCCTGGGATACAAGGCTGGTTCAACACATGCAAATCAATAAATGCAATCCATCACATAAACAGAACCAAGGACAAAACCACATGATTATCTCAACAGACGCAAAATTTTGATAAAATTTAACATATTGATGGAACATACTTCAAAATAATAAGAACCATTTATGACAAACCCATAGTCCATATCATTTTGAATGGGCAAAAGCTGGAAGCATTTCCTTTGAAAACGGGCACAAGACAAGGATACCCTCTGTAACCATTACTATTCAACATAGTATTGGAAGTTCTGGCCAGGGCAATCAGGCAAGAGAAAGAAGTAAAGTATATTCATATAGGGAGAGAGGAAGTCAACTTGTCTCTGTTTGCAGATGACATGATTTTTATTTAGAAAAGCCCATCATATCAGCCCAAGAACTACTTCAACTGGTAAGCGACTTCAGCAAAGTCTCAGGATACAAAATCAATGTGCAAAAATCACAAGCACTCCTTCACACCAACAATAGGCAAGCAGAGAATCAAATCATAAATGAACTCCCATTCACAATTGTTATAAAGAGAATAAAATACCCAGGAATACAGCTAAGAAGGGAAGTGAAGGACCTCTTCAAGAATTACAAACAACTGCTCAAGAAAATGAGAGGATTCAAATGGTTCCCATCCTCATGGATAGAAGAATCAATATTGTGAAAATGGCCATACTGCCCAAAGTAATTTATAGATTCCATAGTATTCCCATCAAACTACCATTGACATTCTTCACAGAATTATAAAAACTATTTAAAATTTCATATGGAATCAAAGAAGACCCCATATAGCCAAGAAAATCCTAAGAAAAAGAACAAAGCTGGAGGCATCACGCTACATCACTTCAAACTACACTACAAGGCCACCGTAACCAAAACAGCATGGTGCTGGTACCTAAACAGACATATAGACCAATGGAGCAGAACATTGACCTCAGAAATAACATCACACATCTACAACCATCTAATCTTTGAGAAATCTGGCAAAAACAAGCAATGGGGAAATGATCTCCTATTCAGTAAATGGTGCTAGGAAAAGTGGCTAGCCATGTGCAGAAAACTGAAACTGGACCCCTTCTTTACACCTTATACAAAAATTAAATCAAGATGGATTAAGGACTTAAATGTAAAATCCAAAACCATAAAAACCCTAGAAGAAAATGTAGGCAATACCATTCAGGTAATAGGCATAGGAAAAGGCCTCATGGCAAAAACACCAAAAGTAATTGCAACAAAAGCCAAAATTGATAAATGGGATCTAGTTAAACTAAAGACTTTCTGTACAGCAAAAGAAACTATCATCAGAGTAAACAGGCAACCTACAGAATGGGAGAAAATTTTTGCAATCTACCCATCTGACAAAGGTCTAATATCCAGAATTTACAAGGAACTTAAACAAATTTACAAGGAAAAACAGAAAAAAAACAACCCCATCAAAAAGTGGGCAAAGGACATGAACAGACACTTCTCAAAAGAAGACATTTACATGACCAACAAAAATGAAAACAAGCTCAACATCACTGATCATCGTAGAAATGCAGGTAAAAACCACAATGAGATACCATCTCATGCCAGTCAGAATGGCAATTATTATAAAGTCAGGAAATAAAAGATGCTGGTGAGGCTGTGAAGAAATAGGAATGCTTTTATATTGTTGGTGGGAATGTAAATTAGCTCAGCCATTGTGGAAGATAGTATGGTGATTCCCCAAGGATCTAGAACCAGAAATACCATTTGACCCAGCAATCCTATTATTGGGTACATACACAAATGAATATAAGTTATTTTATTATAAAGACACATGAACATATATGTTTACTGCAGCACTATTTACAATAGCAAAGTCATGGAACCAACCCAAATGCCCATCAATGATAGACTGGATAAAGAAAATGTGGTACATATACAGCATGGAATACTATGCAGCTATAAAAATGAATGAGATCATGTCCTTTGCAGGGACATGGATGAAGCTGGAAGCCATCATCCTCAGAAAACTAGCACAGGAACCAAACACTGCATGTTCTCACTCAGAAATCGGAGTTGAACATTGGGAACACATGGACACAGAGAGGGGAACAACACACACTAGGGACTGTTGAGGGGTGGGTGGTGAGAGGAGCGAACCTAGAAGATGGGTCAATAAGTGCAACCAAACACCATGGCACACATATACCTATGTAACAAACCTGTGTGTGCTGCACATGTGTCCATCTTTTTAGAAGAAATAAAGAAAACAAAAAAGAGAAAACTTAGTAACTTTTTGCCTCAAGTAACTAGAAAAAGAAGAATGAACTAAGCCCAAAGTAGCATGCAAAATGAAATAACAAGGATGAGAGTGGAAATAAATGGACTAGAAAACAGCAAAACACTAGAAAGATAAAAAAGAGAATAATTTTGTTGCAAAGATAAGTAAAATTGGCAATTCATAGATAGACTAAGAAAAAAGAGAGGAGAGGTAAACAAATCCAATCAGAAATGAAAGAGTTGACATTACAACTGATGTTTATGAAATTAAGAAAACCCATACAGGCCTATTATAAACAATTACATTCTAGCAAATTGGACAACCTAGAGGAAATTGCTATCTCCTTAGACAAATGCAAACTACTGAGACTGAATCAAGAATGAATAGAAATCTTGAACAAACCAATAATTAATGAGGATATTGAATTAGTAATCAAAACTTGCCAAAAAAGTCCAAGACCAGGTAGCCTTACAGATAAATTCTGCCAAACATTTAAAAAGTACTAATACCAGACCTTCTTAAATGAAAAATGGTTCAACATATACAAAGTAAATGATGTGATACATTACTTAACAGAAAGAAGGATAAAAATCATATGAAAATCTCAATGGATGCAGAAAGAGCATTTGACTAAATTCAACACCCTTTTATAGTAAGAAGTCTCAATAAATTAGGTATAGAAGAAATTTACCTCAATATAATAAAGGCCAAATAGGAAAAGCCCACAGCTAACATTATGCTAAATTATGAAAAACTCAAAGCTTTTCCTGTAAGATCAGGGAAAAGTTAAGAATGTTCACTTTTACTATTTCTATTCAAAATAGTACTAGAAGCCCTAACCAGAGAAATTAGGCAGAAAAAAATTTTAGAAAAGGCATCCAAACTAGAAAGGAAGAAATAAAATTACCTCTGTTTACAGATGACATCATCTTATGTATGGAAAACCCTAAAGACTACACACACACACACACACACACACACACACACACACACACACACACACAACCTATCTGAACTAACATACTAATTCATTCAAGTTACAGGATACAAAATCAGCATTCAAAACTCGGTTGTGTTTTTACACACTCACAACAAACTTTCTGAAAAGAAATAAACTCAAAATGGATTAAAGACTTAAGCATAATACTTGTATTCATGAAACTTTAAGAAAGCATAGGGGAAAAAAAACATCTTGACCTTTCCTTTGGAAATGGTTTATTTGATATGACACTAAAAATAAGGCAGCAAGAGCAAAAAATAGATGAATGGAATTATATCAAGCTAAAAGACTTCGGTACAGCAAAGGAAAACAACAAAATTAAGTAGCAACATAGAGAATAGGAGAAAATATTTGTAAACTGTGCATCTCATAAAATGCTAATATCCAAATATATAAGGAACTACTATAACTCGATAGGAAAGAAAAAATCTGATTTAAAAATAGGTGAAGGAACTGACTGGACATCACTCCAAAGAAGACATACAAATGGCCAAAAGGTAAACAGAACAGTGCTTAACATCATTAATCATCAGGGAAATGTAAATCCAAACCACAATGAGATATCCCCTTATATCTAGTGTGGTGGAAAATGTAGAGAAAAAGGAATCCTTGTACATTGTTGGTGGGAATGTGAATTTGTATAGTCACTATGGAAAATAGTATGGAAGTTCCTCAAATATTAAAAGTAGGACTACCATATGATCCATCAATCCCTCTTCTGGACATATATCCAAAGGAAAAGAAACAATATGTCAAAGATATATCTACACACATATGTTCATTGCAGCATTATTCACAATAGCCAAGACATGGAAGCAACCAGAATGTCTATTTATGGATGCATGGATAAAGACAAGGTTACACACACACACACACACACACTCCCTCAC
The DNA here is from genome assembly GCF_001698545.2 of Rhinopithecus bieti. Taxonomy (NCBI): domain Eukaryota; kingdom Metazoa; phylum Chordata; class Mammalia; order Primates; family Cercopithecidae; genus Rhinopithecus; species Rhinopithecus bieti. The sequence goes on from NW_016815132.1 coordinate 500,346, forward strand.
ACTTACAGAGGGGAATATTACTCATCGTTAAAAAAGAAGAAACTCTTGCAATTTGTGACAACAGGGATTAATCTGAAGGACATTATGCCAAGTGAAATAAACCAGATGCACAGAAAAACAAATACTACATGATTTCACTTAAGAGGAATCTAACACAGTTAAACTAATAGAAGCAGAGAGTAGAAGGTGGTTGCCAGGGGTTGCCGGGAGGGGGAAATTGGGAGGTATTGTCAACTGGTACAAAGTTTCAGTCAAGCAAGATGAGTAAGTCTTAGTCTATTATATGGCATAGTAGTAATTATAGTTTATTGTACACTTGAAATTTACTAAGGTGGTAGATTTTATGTTGTGTTCTTATCATGAATAACAATAATTGTAATTAATAAAGGGGACATAAGAAAACTTCTGGATATGGTATGTTTATGGCATTGATTGTGGTGGTGGTTTTATAAGTATATTTACATTTAAGTTCATCAAGTTATATAGATTAAGTATGTACAGTTTTTGTATGTCAATTGAACCTCAATAAAGTGGTTTTGAAAAAAGAAAAAGATTCTCTTCTATGGTGCTAGAGACAACATGCTGTCAATGGCATTTGGATTTTCTTCCTTTGTTGGACCAGAAAGATTAAGGGTTGAGATCTATGAATCATTTTTATTTTCTGGATTCCAGTTCCTTAGAATCCCAAGCCTCAATATCACAAACAAAAGGGAAACAAGAAAAATGCTGAAACCAGCTCCTTTGGAAGTGCAGCAGATGAGGAGAAACCTGTATGCTTTAAAACTAGAGATAATGACACACACATAAAACACATTACAAATGCCAGGTGTGAAGGGATCAATGAATCTGAGCATGTCTGTTACCCATTTGTAGCACACTGGTTGGGAAACTCTGAAACAGGAAAGATTATTTTATCTGATTGCTCAAGATATTGAAGGTAATAATTTTTGCTTTTTGATATTAATGGCTGCAAAACCAACTTTTATATTACTTATAGTAGAAGGCAGAAGTCTATTACAAAAACTGCAAGGATTTAGGTAATCACCACTGTTTTGAATTCCCTAGAGACAGTTCTGCCTGTGCAAAATGTTTTCTAAGATTACTAATTTTTTAATCAACAGAAGAAAGCATTTAAGAAAATCAAAATGCTAGGCTTTTTATATTAAAGTTGTCATAAGGACTTAGAATTCTTTCATAGACGATAGCATAATAAAAAGTGCTAGTAAAAGATCTGATTTAAACATGATTCCCAGTCTCACAAACAGCAGTGTCTCAACAAAACTTTAGCAAGTGTGTAAAATAATTCCTGGGATTTTATCCACGAATACAATTAGTATTGAAAACATTTTCCTTATTGGATTCATATGCAGGCAAGTCTTAGTAATTTCAGCCAGTGAAACAAAACAGCAACAGCCAGGTTACAGGTTTGGAAACCTGTAAAGTGAAACTTAAAAATTAAGAGCACTGGCCGGGCGCGGTGGCTCAAGCCTGTAATCCCAGCACTTTGGGAGGCCGAGGTGGGTGGATCACGAGGTCAGGAGATCGAGACCCTCCTGGCTAACACGGTGAAACCCCGTCTCTACTAAAATACAAAAAACTAGCCGGGCGCGGTGGCGGGCGCCTGTAGTCCCAGCTACTCGGGAGGCTGAGGCAGGAGAATGGCGGGAACCCGGGAGGCGGAGCTTGCAGTGAGCTGAGATCCGGCCACTGCACTCCAGCCTGGGTGACACAGCGAGACTCCGTCTCAAAAAATAAAAAATAAAATAAAAAAAATAAAATAAAATAAAATAAAATTAAGAGCACTATTATTGCTAAATGCATTTTACATCCATGTACTTTAATTAATTTTATATACAGAAACTAGAGGAATGACCAATATTTGTTTGTGCCAACTGTATTTTAAGCTACTTGCTTGAGTAAAAGATAAGGCGATTTCCTTTCACAAGTCAATAACTTTTTTCTTATACCCTTATTAACAATATTCAGTTGCTTAACAAAATCTAATTAGAATTGATACTACGTGGGTATACTTTTACTCAGCACACATTGGAATCATCTTAGATTTTGAATCAGTTGTAGTCTAGTATAATAACGTTTTATTCTAAATTCAAGACTCTTTCCCAAGCTGTAAAGAAAGGTGATGTCTCCACGGAGTTAGCAGTTTAATATTCTTCACTTCACTAAACAACCAATTAAATTCATTGAACCTTTCCCTCCACAGAAAATTCAACTCAGAGAAAAGACCCAATCTAATAGCCTCAACTTAGAACTATTGCTTCTAGAAGCAGCAATAAAGGTTATTGTCTCTGCACTTAGACTCAGCCAGAATGACATGTAATTTAATATGTATTAATGCATACATTGTGTATTGGAGTCCAGTGAATTTAAAGAAGAAAGAATTAGGGAGAAAAAACTATCCTTTTTTCAGCATCAACACAATGCTTATAATCTGTTTTCAATGTTTACGTTTATATAATTGAATAGCTACCTATTCATAATGACAACCTGTACACATGCACGTGTGCCTACACTTATATGCACACAAAACCTGCACACACACAGTCATAGCAGGAGCAGCTGTATTTCCTCTTCCTCATTCTTCTTACCATTTTAACTCTGCTCCAAAACTGTTGTGGATAGAATGACCTTGCAAAAATATCCATATCTTAATCCACAGAGCCTGTGAATATGCTACCTAACATGCAGAAGAAACATTGCAGATGTGTGTAAGGTTAGGGAAGCTGAGATGGAGAGATTCCCCCAGATTATTTTGGTAGGCCCAATGTAATCACACAAATCTTTAAAGTCAGAAAGTATGTCATAGATACGATTAGAGAGATGACAAAAGAAGGGCTAGGGGATGGAAGAAGAGTTTGAAAAAGATGTGAGATGATGGATTTGAAGGAAGAGGAAGGGAGACATGAGCCAAGGGAGGCGGGTATCTTTTAGAAGCTAGAGATAGACCTCAGTTGACTGCTAACAAGGAAATGGGACCACAGTTCTACAACCACAAGGAACTGAATTCAGCTGACAACCCAAATGATAAAGGAAACAGAAGCACCCTGAAAGCCTCCAAAATGAGTGCAGTCTTCTAGCAACTTGATTCAGCCCAGTGAAATCCATATTGGATGACTTCTAGTACTTTAAAATAACAAATTTGTACTGTTTGAAACATTAAATTTGTGGTGACTCGTTATAGTAGCAGTAGAAAACTAATGTACTAAAATATGTAGACAAGGAAAAATTGTACTCTAAGAAACAAGAAAGACAGCTCTGTCTACATCTGCATATTTCAGATGTAGAATGATCTTGGATTATTCTGAGGCATGTTCTAGTTATTTTCTAGAAATAAATGGTCTAATGCCAGATCCTTAAAAATTACTGCAGGCTTTTACACAATGGCAGAGTATGAAAGGAAATGCTGCAGATGGCATCACTGAGAGACATAGGATGTATCTAGGGCCAGCTTTGCCTCTTGAATATGTGTATTAGCTACTCTGGTTCTGGCCAACACCAAAGCACACTGCTTTGTCACTGCAGGGTGGCATTTAGATATAAAGAGTGTTGCTTCCTTGTTAACCTGTTGTGCTTCCAAAGGAGCACATCATTCTTACTAATACTGATGGTCGGGGCACATCTTTTTGCTTTTCCTTTGTTACTAATATTGAAGATTGGGATTATAAAAGACTTGAACTTAAATATGAAAGATCCATTAAGTTTGAGCTCTTCATCTTTCTGATCTAAATAGAGGGACAAAATGTAAGATATTATGAACACTGGGACACATGTGTGTGATGCTCCAAGAATCTGAGGTCTCCAGAAAGAGGGCGTTCCAGATGACAAATACAGAGTGAGTGGTGGTTAAGAGATGAGCTCCAGGGTCTGACTTCTTGGGCTGGAATCCCAGCTCTGTCACTTACAAGCTGAGGGAATTAAGCAAATAATTGCTTAATCTTTCTTTCAGTTAAGGATGGTCAATAGAGTGACTAGCTCATAAGGCTGTTGTGTGGTTTATAAGTGCTCAACAGATGTCTTCTATTTTTATTAAATATTTACTGAGTTGACTGGATAGCATGATGTCACCCTTTCTCCTTTCTTCACAGGTAAGATATTAGATGGCCAGTTGTTTTCAGAACATTTATTACTAAAACATTTCCTTACTATAGGAAATGCACCAAGCCTGACTGGAGATAAATAATAAGATACTTAGAGTAGAGGTGGTTTTTTAAACTTCCATAAAAAGCAATACATTTAGACTAGAGGTGGCTTTTTAAACTTTCCACAACCTCTGGGCAATATGAGGATTTGGAAAGAGTATCGAGAGAGTAAAATCAATTTTCTCAAAATTACTTACTTTCCCATAGTTCTCCAAAGAATTCTGTCTTACTACTAGAAAATCAGACAGATGAAAACCCATGTGGAGTGATTGAAGGAGCACTGGGGGTGGGGGAATCTCAAACTATCTCCTCGCTGGCTGCTGTAGAACCTGAAATGCATCATTTGCTAATCATCTCTTTGACAATGGAAGGCTAAGAGGTTTCTTGGACCCTTACAAAATAGATGAATAGCTTTGTTTCGTATGGAGAGGATGAGGGAGGACAGGTGAAGATTAGAAATGAATGGCTTGAAAGCGATCTAGTTAGTATTTTAGAATCAAAGGCTATACCAAGACATGCGAAGAAACACTACAGATAGCTTATAATGCAGTTTTTATTTGTCTTAAATTTATTCATGCAGGTAGCTTACAGGATTATGTGACAGGTAAGGCTTGTTTCACCCACTGGTTCCCAATCATTTCTTGCTCCTCAAAAACAACTATTTCCAATTTGTTTGATTTTTTAAAATTTTTTGGCCGGGCAAGGTGGTTCACAACTGTAATTCCAGCACTTTGAGAGGCAGAGGTGGGCGGGTCACTTGAGGTCGGGAGTTCAAGACCAGTTCACCAACATGGTGAAACCCCGTCTGTACTAAAAATATAAAAATTAGCCAGGTGTGGTGGTGCACGTATGTAATCTCAGCTACTTGGGAGGCCGAGACAAGATAATTGCTTGAACCCAGGAGGCAGAGGTTGCCGAGAGTAAGCCGAGATCATGCCACTGCACTCCAGCCAGGGCAACAGAGAGAGGGTCCACATAAAAAATAATAATAATAAAAGTAATTAAAAAATTTTAAAATCACTAGCTAACATGCATAACTATATTGCTTCATATTATTTCAATTCTAAGCCCTACATGTTGGCTTCCAGCTGCAGATAATAAAGGTTTTGCTTTTTCTCACACTCAACCTGCAATCACACCATACACATGGATACACTCCAGCTGCCGTCTGCCAATGTGATAACAAGCAGATTGATATCCACTGTTTACATTGTTATGATGATGGAGATGCTTTTGACAGTGGAGCTATTTCATATCTCTTGAGTACCTTTTCTTTCTTTTTGACTTTTTCCACTTTCAAGTTCTTTTGAATCCCAAGGCTATATCTGATTTTCCTTTGCCAGTTTTTCTGTTTATCACTAACTTATGGAAATTCTTCTCCAGGTGTCTTAATCTTTTTTCCATGCATTCAAATATTAAGTACATTAAGTAGCCTGTCAATTTTACCTTCCTATAATCTCTCTCCAGTCCTTCTGATCTGCCCCAGTCTAGTTTGGTTAATCTCAAGGCCTGCTACCTTACCATGATTTTGGTGATTTCTACCCCCACCATCCTTTGTTGTATCCCTTGTTTGTCAGACTTTTTCTTCCTCTTTCATGGTTTACTTTCTTGTTTTCATAGAGAATATCCTCTAGGAGTTTCCTCGTCATTCAGTCAATCAACTTTTTGCTACATACCCAGTGCGATGCAGTGTTCTAGGCACTGAGGGTACGGTGGGGATGCATCCTGATGGGATTGTATTTTGAAGAGCACCAAGATGAAAAAGGACCAAACTGCCTCCATCCACTTGCAGCAAAGATGATCCTGTCCCATAGGCACTGCAAAGCAGTGAGGTTGTAGGAGAGAGTTGGCAACTTCTTCCTAGTATTCAGTACCCATCTCTTCAGGTGAACGCATCCTTTTCTCTGGGAATGGTGCCTGCCTCCCCTACTTCATGTGATCATGACCACATGGTCTGGCCCAGAGATAGACAGATAGCAAAAGCTGAGATTTTATATATAGACTTTCAATGCAATGTCTGAGTCACTAAACAGTTATACACCTAGAGCTCTCCATAGCTATGCTCTCTTTACCCCTTGAGCATGGAAGTTTGCTCCATTCAAAACTTGCCTCACTCTCCAGAGGTAAACTGCATCTACTGTGTGTAAGACATTGCACCAAATCCTATGAGCTACACCTGAAGAAAGTCTGCCTATAAAAGGATAGAATGAGGTTAATGTAGAGAGAATCAAAGTTGAGAGAGAAAGAGAGAGAGATCCACATCATTTGCCTCTCCTGTACACCTCCAGGTTCTACCCTTGGAATCCTAAATCCTTCCAGGCACTTAATTTCCCCCTTGTGCTTGGCTAATTTGATATAAGTAATGACAAGCAGTAAAAGAGAAATCAGCTATTGTAGAAAAATATTTGGAAGATCCTCTATTAAAGGCCTGAGATCTCCTTGACAATCCAATACAATGACTTTTCCCTGTCCCAGAAAATAAGATGGGATTAAGTAAGATTCTCCAAGATCTCTGGGCCCCTTCCAAATGACATTCCACATATTTGCAGTAAAGAAGGAGAGCAGATGAATATGTAAGATCAGCACATTCCCTGTGAAAAGAATACCTTTGTCAGGACATAATCTCTATGAGGTCAGTGATTTTTCTAATAATATTCACTCCTATGTCCCTTGTGCTTAGAAAAGTATTTGTTGAATGGATATATGCAGGCATATATTCATATGCTTGAATGAACTTCTAACGCATGAAAGATTGAAGGCCCATCATTGTCTTCAACAAGAGAAATAAAGAACATTGTGTTGGGTGTTTGCCATAGGCCCTTAAGTTTTGTCTGAGTGAAACAAGTGAAACAGTAAAAGAAGCAGACATCTCCATCCTTTGCTCCACTAACCCCACCAAAGGATTTTTTTTTTTTTTTTTTTTTTAGACAGGGTCTCACTCTGACTTTCAGGTTGGAGTGCAGTGGTACAATCTCACCTCACTGCAACCTCTGCCTCCTGGGTTCAAGCAATCCTCCTGCCTCAGCCTCCTGAGTATCTGGGGACTGCAAGCATGCACCACCACACCTGGCTAATTTTTATATTTTTAGTAGAGATGCGGTTTTGCCATGTTGGTCAGGTAGGTCCCGAACTCCTGACTTCAAGTGATCTGCCCACCAGAAGATTTTTAAGGTTCATGACTTCTGATAGGATCAGATAAACCCTAAAGGGGTTATTGAATCGCAACTTCAGGCAGAAGTACTAGGGTGATTTCTACCTCATTGCAATGAAAGAAAACAAAGTACAGTCCCTCCTACAGAGGGAAGATAGTGCCAATTTTGGCAGAACATAAAACACAAAGAAAAGGCAAAAAGAAAAAATATTTTCTTAACACTGTTTGATAAAACCAGGCTTATCTTTGTTCTCAAGCTATTTCCAGGGAGCTAGAGTGGGTGGGCCACTTAGTAATATCCTTATACACAAAATCCTTATTAGCAGATTGTTTCATGATGAAATGGCAGGCAACCCACCAAAATGCTATTGATTATGTTATTAAAGAGTACAGATAGAAAATAATAAATCAATTGTGGTTGTTGCTTATTCAGACTTTTAAAGATATGTGAACAACCTGAGACTTCATCTTTAGAGAATGGGATGAGTTTTAAATGGGGCAGGACTTCTTTTCCAGACAGTCAATATATCACTTTTAGCTTAAAGGGACATAAAACTCCATTTGGAGGCTGAGGGTATATTTTCAACGTCTCAAATGAGCTTCTCTTGGAAATATTAATGATTCATCTCAATGGTGCCCAAGGAAGAAGTATTGATGGTCAGACAACCAAAGCTACCTTCAAATTTGATGGTATTTTTCTTACACATGGTACATTCAATGGAAACATTCAATAGAAACTTTCTGGCATAGACTAAAAGATACAGCAAGACAAACCCTGACTGTCTGGTGCTGAGGAACAAATCCAGCAAGTCATGTTGGAGTGTTTGTCTCCCTGCCATTGTCACTGTGAGATCCAGTTATTGGTATGAAGAGGTGTGGTGAAAAGACTATTACTGAGTGCTTATGTCAAGTAAACAGATAAGCCAATATGAAAGATCTGTAGTTAATGGTCTTTCTGCTTTTGCTCAACATAAAATCTAAATTTTTCATGTTGACATACTCACAATGAAATGATTTAACTCTGAGAGTTATTTGGCCACTTTTTGTTCTGTTCTGTGTGTTGAAGGCAGGTGCTAATCTCACAAGCACATTCATTTTCCATTTTGCTAGTCTTTCTTCATAGAAATTCTTCTGATTTTTATGTTTTTATATGTTCATTTTTTATCTCCCACCCTTGAAAGTAAACTCTATTCTTTGTCTAGCATGTATAGCAGTGCAATCTCAGCTCCTGCTATACATAGTAGGTCCACAGTAAATAATCAATAAATGACAGGAGGCTTTGCCAGCATTTGTCACCTTCCCTCTGAAGATTTCCATCTCTTCCTACCTTCAGTTTTTGAAATGGAAAACATATGAACACACTGTAATTCTTTCCCTTAAAGAATGAAAATTCACCTCAGATGCCCTTACCAGACGACTGGCATTTGGAAAAAAGAATCTAATACCAATTTTCCTGTTGAAAGAAGATAGTTGATAAAGAAGACTATAATAATCCTGGTTGGTAAATGTATTTTGATGATGCATTAACTATAACTGTGTTTTCACCTATATGCTTTCAAAACATACACAGAAAGGGATTAACTTGAGTGGCTAAATCAATATGGTTGTTAAAACTAGCAGATTAAGTAGTTATACAGTAAGTAGAGATGACAGAGTACAATATAAAAATTGCTTATTACTCATCCTTAAATAAACTAATCATCTATTTTGGACAGAGAAAACAAATAACTTCATCCAGAGAAACTCACTGAAAGGACACGCTTCCTTAACATAAACAGTGGAAATAGAAATCACGTTTCATGAAGTAGTTTTCAAATATGCAGAGTCAGTATGGTCTACAGTAACAAGATGAAGATTATTACTTTTCTTCAGTTGAATTTGCCTTACATAACCAACCAGTGTGTGAGTTGGTGAAAATGCCTGTATTGTCATATGGTTTTATAACATGGGGATTAGACAGACCTGATTTATGTATTTAGTTTCCTATTGCTGCTACAAAAAACTACCACAAACATATATATATATATATTTTTTTTTAAATTTGTTTATTTATTTATTTTTTCATGGAGCCTCACTCTGTCACCAGACTGGAATGCAGTGGCACAGTCTTGGCTCATGGCAGCCTCAACCTCCCAGATTCAAGCAATTCTCCTCCTTCAGCCTCCTGAGTAGCTGGGACTATAGGTACACGCTGCCACGCCTGGCTAATTTTTTGTACTTTTAGTAGAGACGGAGTCTCACCATGTTGGCCAGGATGGTCTTGATCTCCTGACCTCGTGATTCACCTGCCTCAGCCTCCCAAAGTGCTGGTATTATAGGTGTGAGCCACCACACCTGGCCAAACTTATGGTTTTAAACAACATAAATTTATCATTTTATAGTCCTGGAGGTCTGAAGACTGAAATGGGTGAACAAGCTAAAGTTCAGGTGTCAGGAGGGCTGCTTTTCTACTGGAAGCTCTGGAGGAGAATCTGTTTGTCTTTTCTAGCTTCTAGAGGCTACATGCATTCTTTGGATCATGGCACCTTTTTCCATATTCAAAGCACATGACTCTAACCTGTGCTTCTACCACCAAATCTGTTATCTGACTCTAACCCTCCTGCCTCCCTTTTATAAAAACCCTTGTGTTAGATTGAGTGTGTTACACTACCCAATTAATCAAGGATAATCTTCGCCTCTCAAAATCCTTAGTTTAATTTTATCTCCTAAATCCTTCTTGCCATGTAAAGTAAAATAAAAGTTCCAGAGATTAGGACATGGACATCTTTAGGGGATTATTGCTCTGTTTACTACTGTTTATATGCCTGCTTTGCCAATTATAAGGTGAAATTTAATGTTTCTGACTCCTTTTTTATGTCTAGATGGGAATTATTACAAATCTCAGTGTTGCAAGAATTAAAGGAGACAAGTAGTATAAAGCATTTACTACACTGTCTGGCACACAGTATCAATAAATTATAGTTAGTATGCAGGTTTTATTATCCTTGGATTTGGTAAATATGACAGACTGGTTCTTTGATTGACTAATTATAGACACATAAATCTTGGAAGTACAGAAGCTTTAATTTTTCATTTGCTTAAATGAAAGCCAATGTCTCATGTTTTCAATTTCTATAGCAAAACAATAAGACCTATTCCTTAAAAGGGAAATAATAACGAGATCTCAAGAAGGAAATAGAAAGAAACAATAAACATGTTAGAAAGTTTTGGCGATAGGAATTTTAACCAAAAGCCAATTTTATAACTGAGGGCACACTGACCCAGACAGTCTCTGAACAGTGCCCCCGAGCACTCACCGGCTAGGAGCGTTTGCAGGATGGTTTTCAGTTCTGTTTACTTTACTAGTATTTGGCTCTTTGGGTGGTGAGTGGGGAATACAGATACACACATAGTGGACAAACACACAACCACACTTGTAATTTCAAAGAAAAGCAGCATATTAGCAAAGTACTGTGAGCAGTTGTCTTAAATACATTATGCATGTACTCAATAAAGTATATTTCTTCCCTTTTACTTACTTATGAAAATTACTTAAAAATGCCCTGTATGTGTGTGCAAAAAATATGAATACATTTTATCAAGGAACATTTTTGCTTTTTTTCCTTAAAAGCTATGTAATAATTCATGCATGTGTATATTTAAGTGGTTCATCTTTAGCAGTCCGCCCATTTGAGGAATTTATTTTTATCTCTAATTTAATTCCAATTTTTCTTGCAGAGAGATAAAAGCTAGTTATACTTTGTGTAAAAGACAGTCCAACATTTGAAGATTATTGTAAAAGTCATACTAAGGTTTATATAACAATCCTACAATTCTGTATAAATCTGTTAGTTGTGTCTTCATTTACATCTTATTTATGTTTAACTTCATACACTATGAGGATGATATTTGTTTACCTTTTGGATCTTTTATAATTTGATTTGTTTTGATGTGAGTTTTAGGAGAATTAGCAAGTAATAGAAAAAATCATTTAACAAGTACATATTGAACATTTATTATATTGATGTCCTGTTGTATTGATCTCCTATTATATTCTGGGAAAATATATAGGTCATGAAGTGGAACAAGTGAACCTGAATCCCAACTCTCATAGAATTTACATGTAGGGGACTATAGACAATGGACAAATCAACAATATGTTGATATGTTTGTTGTACAATGGCAGTGATATGTACTATGAAGAAAAATAACAAAAATAAAGGGGCATTAGGGGAGAAAAACAATAAGAGGTTGTATTTCAGACTGAATATGAACAAAGAAGCTCCCAACTGCTGTCAGCTAAGAGATAGCCAAATTTTTCTCTGGTTAGACTTAAATAATTTTACAGAAAAGTAAAATCAGACCAGACCACCTTTGTGACTGTATTAGAGCAAGACAAAACCAAAACCAAATAGTAACCCTATCTGAGCACAGAGAAACACAATAATACTGTGCAAATCACAAAAATGATCAAACATTCCCTTCATCCAGCTAATATAAATAATAGCTTTTGCTGATTCTTCATCAATTATAGCTTTAGTCTCACACCACTCATCCTAGTTAAAAATTGTCAAGAATTGTCCGTTTTCCAACAGCCTCCAATACAGAAACAAAATCATGCTTCACTGAATCCTCCCTAAAATCACCTAGCACAAACCTGAGTCCTATGACAAATTCCTTCTAAAACCCCCTTATTGTACACTACATGGTTATTCATGGTGTGTTTCTCTCACTGCAATGATCCAAGAAGCCCAACGCTGACTATAGGTGTGTTCCTCATGGTCTTTGGCTGAAAGTCATAGACAAGAAAAGTCACTTCTAATTTATGTGTATTTTGTAGAGAGGGAGTCTTGCTGTATTGCCCAGGCTGGTTTTGAACTCAAAATACAAAAATTAGCTGGGCATGGTGGTGTGCATCTGCAGCCCCAGCTATAATACTTAGGTGGCTGAGGTGGAAGGATTGCTTGAGGCCAGGAGGTCAAGGCTGCATTGAGCTGTGATCACACCACTGCACTCTAGAGTGACAGAATGAGACCCTGTCTCAGGAAAAAAAAAAAAAAAAATGTCACTTGTGATTAACTGACAGTTAATAAAACACCGAATAAAGTTAGAGAATGAACCATTTGGCTGTGTGAAGAAAAGGGAAACAGTTAGTGCAAAGATCCTAAGGTAGGATCATTCCTGAGTATGTTTAAATAAAACCCAGAATACAGAGATGGTTGGATCTGAATAGGTGAATAAAAGAGAGGAAGGAAATAAGGCCAGGTCCAAATTGTAAGGGTCTTATATGCCATACATCAGACACTGAATATTTGTGTCTCCTCTAAAGTAATATTCCCTAATCCCCAATGTGATGGTGTTTGGACATGTGGGCCTTTGGAAGTTAGTCAGGGTGAGCTGAGGTCATGAGAGTGGGGTCCTGGTCTAATGGGATTAGTGCCTTTATGAGAGCACTAATAAGAACAAAGGAGCTTGCTCATTTCTCTCTCTCTCTCTCTCTCTCTCTCTCTCTCTCTCTCTCTCTCTCTCCACTTGCATGCACCGAAATTTCTGTTATTTAAGGCACTAAAATCTAGGGTATTTTGTTATGGCAGCTTGGACTGATTAAGACACATAGTAAAGATGTGAATTTTACCTCATTCCAAGTGAATTGGAAACTTTTGGAATATTTCAATAAAGGAGAGAAGGACCTGACTTATGATTTAACAGGATCATTCCAGCTGCTCTGTTTAGAATATGTTGTAGGAAAGCTGGGAAAAGAAGCATGGGATCCAGTAAGGAATTCAGGCAGCAGATGGTGATGGCTTTTTCAGGGTAGCAGGAGTGAAAGTGATGAGATATGGACATTGAGGATAAAATATCCAACTGAAATACTATCTTGGATATCAGATTTATTTTTGGATGTCAGATTTATTTTGAAAGTAGAGCCAACAGATTTGCATACCCATTTAATGTAGACCATGAGGGATATCAAAAGACAAGCCAAAAAGGACTTCAAATCCTGAGATAATAGATGAATTCAGTTATTTTGCTTAGATACATAAGTCATGGGGATGAATAGTTGGAGAGACCATAAGCTAAGATCTCAACTGTGGACAAGTTAAGTTTGAAATGCCTACTCTGTATTCAAGTGGAGATGCCCAGTAGACAAATATCTGAACTGAAGCTCAGGGGACCAAAATTGTAAATATAAGTTTAGGAATTTATATTTAATAGATGACATTTACAGTCATGAGAATGGACAACCTAGAGAACGAGAAGACGAAAGTCTGAGCCCTGGGACACTTCAACACGGGCTGGGAAAGAGCCGTCAGTGAGGAAAGAAAAAAAAAAAAACCAAGTGTTTAACCCTAGATCAAGCCTTGCTCCACATCATAAATGCTCACCTGGTAGTGAGTGCTATATGACAAGCTTGGCCTGTAGGAGTGATGTTTGTTTTAGCTCTTTCAAAAGTGTCTCATGTGGGTTCCACAAGATGATAGTTGAAATCCTGGGTGTGGCAATGTTTAAAAATTTATTTTTAATCTTATTCCTTCTTCTTTATTCCCTGGACTGAGTAGGGACTAATCCAGCCGTTTTCTACGCAGGTGCTTCTCACCATAAGCATCAAAATTTTCTGGGTGTTTGTTGGAAAAATGCACATTCCTGAGCTCCAACTCAGATCCACTGAATCAGAAACTCTGAGAGTAGCATGCTGGAGCTTACATTTATAATAAGTTTGCAAGTGAGTTGTCATGCACATTAAGTTGGAAAACAATAAACTATTCCTGTATTCTCACCTTGTCATAAAGAAGGAAAGGAATTAATCGTAAAGAGTCATATTTGGGGCATTATAATGGGACAAGGATCTTTTAGGGAGGATAGCTAAACAAATAGTATAATCAGATATTGGCATTACCACTCTTGGTCACTCATTACTTTGTAAGTATTTATAGATAGTCTCATTTTGATGAAAATAAGGAATGCATAGTATTTTTTTCTAAAGATATCTTGGCACCAAAGTGAAAATATCTTTGCAGTTGTTGTGTCACAGCCAGAATTTCCTACTTTTGTTTAGAAAAACATTATTTAAGCTCTTGCCTGCAGAGAGGTTGCAACATATTGTTGGCAAACAAATCTAGCAGCCATAGCATGGCAAGAGAAACTTACCCTTTTGATGAGCTGGTTTTGTAGATTCTCTTTTTACTGTTGAATCCAAAAGCGCCCTCTACTAGTGGATTCTGATTTGACTAGATTAGAAAGATGAAATGTTCAGAATATATTTTAGCAAAGTTATTTTTGAGAAACTATAGAAATAATAGTTTCCACCATTTGTTGGTGTGTGTATGTGCCAAGCACTATAGTAAGGCATATACTATTTTATTTCATCTTTACAATAGTACTGTGTTACAAATGAGGGAGTTAATTTGCAAGCTGTTAATTAACTTGTTAATTAACAAGTAATGCAAGCTGGGAGCAGGTGAAATGGATCACAGTATGCAGGAAATTTATTAAGGAGTGCCCTTTGGATGAAAACTAGTTGAAAGGAGAGAAGAGAAGCAGTAGTGGGCAGAGGGAGGGAGGGGAAGAAGTTGAGCTGTGATGCAGCCTCAAAGAAAGTCTCAACCAACCACAAGGACTTCTAAAGCTGTAAGGGTCCTCCAGAGTGGTCTCAGGTTGGGGAAGTATGGTCATGCCTTTACTACCCAGCATCAGTCAGTCATTAAAGGCAGACTATACCGAAAAAAGGCATGACTTGGGGTGAGGAGGTTATTTGCAGCTGAGGCAATGCCTGAAACAGCAGAGGAGCTGAAGGTTGTATGCAAAGAACACTCTCAAGGTGGGGCAAAAGAGGGATCTGGCCATTGAAGAGGGATCTGGGAGGCCTATCACAGTGCCCACCTCAGGGACCCAAGATGTCAGCTAGAATGTGACAGAACTGAGAAGTTTAACATAGGACAGTTTGATTCTAAAAGTAGTTGTCTGAAGTAGGCTAAAGAATTTCACTCATGTATTTTCAAGCCAGAGGGGAGTTACTAGAAAATGAGCAGTTGCTATTATCAGGAATCATTTCTTTCTTTTTTTTATACTTTAAGTTCTAGGGTACATGTGCACAACATGCAGGTTTGTTACATATGTACACATGTGCCATGTTGGTGTGCTGCACCCATTAACTCATTATTTACATTAGGTATATTCCCTAATGCTATCCCTCCCCCACCCCCCGCCACAATAGGCCCTGGTGTGTGGTGTTCCCCTTTCAGGAATCATTTCTATAGATTGTGTTCCAGGATAATGCATAGGAGTATCAATTAACTCTTATTTGCTCTCCCTTTTTAAAAAATATTTCTTCATGTTGAACATGTGGCCAGGCCAGTATGTATTTTCTTACCTTAAGACTTCTGCAGGACAGAAAACAGTTGATGCTGGGAGTGAAAATATCTTTCTAAATATTAAGTTCATTGAAGAAATGATGTCCGTCACCCTGATGGGGAGGGAAGAAAGGGAGAATGGCTGAGGGGAACTGAACGAGAGAATGGCAACAGTTGACAAAAAAAGAGGGAAAGGAAGAAATGAACCCCAATTTAAAGCAAATCTCAGTGTAATGTGCTATAGGTTGCTTGTTTGTCCCCTCCAAATTTCATGTTGAAATTTAATCCTCAATGCTGGAAGTGGGGCCTAGTGAGAGGTGTGACAGACCCTTCACGAATGGCTGGGTGCTGTTCTCATGGAATGAGTTAGTTTTTGCTCTATCGGGTCCCACAAGAGCTGGTCATTAAAAAGAGCCTAGCACCCCACCCCACCCCCCAGCCCATCTATTTCCTCCTTTCTGGCCATGTGATCTCTGCACATGCTGGTTTCCCTTCACCTTCTGCCATTAGTAGAAGCAGCCAGAGGCCTTCACCAGATGCCCAGTCTTCCAGCCAGCAGAATAATGAGCCAAATAAGCCTTTTTCTTTATAAATTACCCAGCCTCAGATATTCCTTTATTGCAATGCAAAAATGGACTAAGACATAGTGGAAGGTGAAAGAACTAATTGATATCAGAAGCAGTATCTGGGGAAGGTGATAAGACTTTGAGATGATTACCTGGTACCCCTGGGGATATAGAAAATAGGTCTCCAAGTGCCCATGCTTCAAAAACTATGAAAACAGAGCCTCTGATGTAGAAGGGACCATTCGTTCTGGAAGAACAGAGGACTCAACAAGTGTGGACTAATGAACAATGGCCATGTGAACATCCCAATACTGTAGTGCATGCCCATGTGGTGAGGAAACACCCTAATGAGGAGTGAGATAGAATTTCTACCCACAAAAGTGAGATGTGGTCCCAGAGATGGATTTAAGTCTAGTTACACAAATTTTAAAAATGAACATTCTCTTATTTCTGAGTTTTTAGCAGTAATATTGTCAGGAAAGATGCAATAAAAAATAGGAAAAGAACATGGATGTCAGGCATGGCCAAGATTGCAATTGCCATCCTTGTTAGAAAAAAAGGAAAAAGAACATGGGAAGGAAGAAGAGAATGAAAAGAGGAGGAGGAAGCAAGGAGGAGAAGGAAGAGGAAGTACTAGTAGTTATCTCTGTATCCTGGTTGATATCTTCCTCAGCATCAATCTATGGACTCCAAAGGGAATAGAAGTGACCAAAAGTGGTGGGAAGTGAGGGTGTCCAGGTGGTAAATTGCATGTCTTGAAATGCGAACTGCAGGAGGCAGGCTGCCTAGCAACTGCATAAACTACCCATATCGTGGCGAGAAGCGCAAATGCTAGGGACCAGAGGAACTACTGTCCAAATACAGTCATTTTATCCTTTGATTGCTTTATTAGATGTTATACTTTTTTAAAATTGTCGAATGTTAGCAAGTACCTGTCCTTAAAGATAGACTCAAGCTGGCAGGCCTGGACACTTGTCCCTTCTGATTCTCAAAGGAAAAACATCGCTGATGGGTAGAAATCTGTCTTTCCCTAACAAAAGAAGGGCAAAGTACAGTAGCATGGAAGGGAATGAGAATTATAACTGTTTTGGGAAGAATTTTATTTGAGCTGCAAAGACATTACAAAATCCACAGGTCGACCATGCTGTTCTGCCTGTTCCCCTCCGCAGTTCTATCTAGCGCTTGCTCCTTGGTTGTCTTAATTTCAATTATGTTATTTATTGTTTAGAATTTTTGTACTATGTAAGTTGAACTTCAAATTACTTTCATTCATTATGAAAAGTAACATTACAAACCTCTATATGGTCATCACCCAACTACATAAAATCTTAACCTTTTGCTTATTGATACTTACTTCTTGTTTTGAAAAAGAAATGATGCACAGTATATTCAGTTAACACTCACTGTATCCTCTTACCTCATTCTTCCCCTCTCTCCCCCAAAGTAATCCCTATTCTAAATTTTGTGTTTATCATTTCTGTGCATACTGTAATCCATAAATAATAGGTAGTATTTTTTCATGTTTTAAAAATTCCATAAAGAATATTATATTGTTCATACAATTCTACCACTCCTTTTGCCCCAAATTATTTCAACTTTTTTTTTCTTTTTTTGAGATGGAGTCTCACTCTGTCACCCAGGATGTAGTGCCATGGTGCGATCTTGGCTCACTGCAGCCTCCACCTTCTGGGTTCACACTATTCTCCCCCCTCAGCTTCCCCAGTAGCTGGGATTACAGGCACACACCACCATGCCCGACTACTTTTTGTATTTTTGATAGAGACGGGTTTCACCATATTGGCCAAGCTGGTGTCAAACTCCTGACCTCGTCATCTGCCCACCCCGGCCTCCTGAAGTGCTGGGCTTACAGGCATGAGCCACTGCACCGGTCTATATTTAAGCTTTTTGGAGGTATAATTTATATATAATAAATTCCACTTTTAGGTTGTTCATTTTGATGAATTTTGATAATTATATCAATTGTGTAACCACCAATATAAGCTATAGAAAAATTCTTTCATCAGAAAAAGTTTTTTGTGCCCCTTTGATCCCTGGCTCCTGTCCAGATCTTCCATGTAAGCATCAGGTAGAGGTCCAAAGAAAGAGTTGGCAGGAGAGTGCAGCCTTCTCCTATGGAAGCATACCACACTAACACTCACTAGTAAGAATTCACTGAGCTCCACTCTTATCCACTTCTATGGCAGCCATCTCTCCTCACTGCTGTAATAAATGTCCAACAGCTTGTTTCTGTCCTGCTGTCCTCAGAAGGACCTGTCAACCTTGGGTCTTAACTCATCAGGTGGCCTTGCAACCTCAGCTCACTAATGGGCTGCAAACATCATGATTTAGTAGACTCTCTGGTTTGTTCTCATTGTTAGAGTGGAAGCGGTTTTCTCTTGTTTTACTTGTTTTCTCCATCTTAAGCATAAGCCAAAGCTTCTTTAGATGGATAATAGTGGATATCAAACACTTTGTTGTATAAATTATCTTGGGTGGAACAGTTTTATGTTAAAGAGTCTATATTTACATTTGCACAAAGTTATATTTTTTGCAGTAGCCTGAATCTCCAATGAAAAATTTAGATCTCAATTTTAAGATGTGCTGGGTTTTTCAAAATTCTCCTATGAGGTAAGTAGGTAAAAAGTTTAAGAGGCCACTGACTTATATCATGCACAGCCCCTATAAAGCTTACATATCCCCAGAGTCTAGTGGGAAATATAGGTTACAATATAGTGTCAAACATTTTAGAAGAGAAGTAGTTACAGAGAGTTGTGAGAACAGAGTAGAAGAGTTTTGGTTAACCTCAGTATGCTGGGACTTCCAGGCTGATTCTTGGAAAAATAATTCCTTTCTAATGCTCCACATCAGGCATCAGCAAATTTTTCTGAAAAAGAACAGACAGTAAACATTTTAGGTTGTGCAAGTCATATAATCTTTGTTGCAACTAATCAGTTCCCCTGTTATAATAAGAAAGCAGCCATAAACAATATGTGAATGAATGGGTGCACAGTGTTTCAATAAAACTTTATTTACAAAAACAGGCAGTGGACAGGATTTGGTGCACAGATCATAGCTTACAGACCTCCTCTCAATTGTGATCAATTATGTGTCCATCTAAAAACCATGTAATACCTAGTAAGGTTCAGAAATTGTCACAATGTGCAGTATATAGAGGTGAGTGATGTAAGTATTCTGTCAAGAAACTCACAAACCAGAAGGTGAGAATAATGTGAAAATAAATAATTATAACAAAATGTATTAATGCTATGAAGCATGTATACAGCACAAAGCTAGGATAGAAATGAGTATGGGGGCAGGGTGCAGTGACTCATGTCTATAATCCCAACAATTTGGGAGGCTGAGGAATGAGGATCACTTGAGCCCAGGAGTTCTGAGATCAGCCTGGGCAACAAAGCGAGAACCTGTCTCTACAAAAAATTTAAAAATTAGCCCATCATAGTGGTGCACACCTATGGTCGTAGGTACTCGTGAGGCTGAGGTGGGAGGATCATTTAATCCTGAGAGGCTGAGGCTGCAGTGAGCCGTGGAGATGCCACTGCACTCCAGACTGGGTGACCGAGTGAGACCCTCCAAAAGAAAAGAAAAACAAATAAAAAGAAAAGGGAAGGGAAAAGGAAGGGAAGGGGAAGGGGAAAGGAAAGGACTGTGGCTAAGGCCAAACGCAGTGGCCTGTAATCGCAGCATTTTGGAAGGCTGAGGTGGGTGGATCACTTGAGGTCAGGAGTCCAATACCAGTCTAGGCAACATGGCGAAACCCCATCTCTACTAAAAATAAACTTTTTAAAAAATGAGCTGGACGTAGTTGTAAACACCTGTAGTCCCAGCTACTTGGGAGGCTTCCTTGAGTCCAGAAGATGGAAGTTGCAGTGAGCTGAGATGGTGCTGCTGCACACTTCAGCCTGGGCAACAGAGTGCGACTCCGTCAGAAGGAAAGACAGAGAGAGAGAGAGAGAGAGAGAGAGAGAGAGAGAGAGGAAGGAAGGAAGGAAGGGAGGGAGGGAAAAAAGAGAGAAAGAAAGAGAGAGAGAGAGAGAGAAAGAAAGAAA
>NW_016815132.1:520959-536334 GCF_001698545.2 Rhinopithecus bieti
GAAAGAAAGAAAGAAAGAAAGAAAGAAAGAAAGAAAGAAAGAAAGAAAGAAAGAAAGAAAGAAAGAAAGAAAGAAAGAAAGAAAAGAGAAAAGAAACAGGAAAGAAGGAAGAAAGAAAGGAGGGAAGGAAGCAAGGAAGGGAGAGAAATAAAGAAAGAATGTCTAAGTTACTTATAGGACTAGAAAATATTTTGTTTGCCTACTGCTGGTCCCACGTAGCCACTGGTCAATAGCAGAGATCTAGAGATTTCAGACTTAGAATGAATCTTTGTGTTTGTGAAGTTTTACTCCTTATACACACATGAGCAAGCTAAGGATTGGAAAGGTTAGCGTATTATACAATATTTGACTTGCCACACATATACTTTTGGTAACAGAAAAAAATGTATTAAGCTGAATCATCTATGAAAAAACGTTTTCCACAGATTAACCTAAAAGGGCACAAAAAATGTGAGCAAGGAACATTGAGAAACACCTATATTCTTGTATTCAGCTAATAACTAGGAGAAGCCCAAGTCTATCAGAGCAACTATATTTCTCATCTTGAGCTCTGTATTTAATTTAGCATGGTGATTTTTGCAACATTTGACATTTCCTAGCTCATTAAGTAGATAAGAATGGGGCCCAAGATGTTATTTTACTGTAAATTTTTACAAAGCATTGTAGTGACAGAGTGAATATCAGAAGAAACTTAAGTAAGTGGAACTGAGAACAGGATGAGCAGCCAGCAGTGTGAGCTAAAGGACACCACAGCCTTGGGGCTCTAGGTAGAAGAAAAGAGGTAAGAGGAGAGTGGACAGTGCCAGGGAGCAGGCTGTCACCTAGCACTGTATCTCAGAATAATTGGACCTCATAAAAAGGTGGTCTACGCATCCAAGAGCTGAAACATTTCCTCCTAGGGATGATTGCACTGTGTATTTCAAAATTATTTAACTGAAAGTGAGAACATTTCTGTATTCTAATATCCCTGGAGGCAATTGCTTAAAACGCAATGAGAATAGGTGGAAAACATGGAGGATTTGCTTTCAAAGAAGGTGTGCATATAATAAGCAGTCTATTTATTTATTAATCATTATTTTACTGACTTAAATAGACAATAAATGCATGACTCAGAATATGGGAGAATGAATCAGTGACATTTCTGTCTGGGTGGTTCTGTTACAATTTTATTGTTTCTAGTTTCTAGATTAGATTGTAACAACTAATTGTGCTTTCTGTTTGAATTTAAAAATGAGCTGGAATCTGGTCAAACTAATGTCCAAATCTACACTAAGCCCAGTGGCCCCAGAAATTTCTTGAAAAATTGACAATAGAGTAAATTACATTTAAAATGTTCTTTTAAGCAATTGCACAAAGAAGCATATCACCCTGCTCCAGGCCAGACAATAGTCATATGCAGGACGAAACTGATGGGTACCTAAAAAATTAGGGAAAGCCTAGCAGATAACTAATGGCTGCTTTCAGGATGAAGTCTGTTGTGAAGTTATTGGAATTCTAGATAGGTGGAAGTATATACAGAGGGAAGATGAACACCTACAAAAATTAACTCCTCCTTCAGTAATAACCAGGGATTTTGTTTTAATATAAAATTGTATTTCAGTATTTCCTAAATATGGACTGGTTCTATCAGAAGGTAAAAACACTGTAGAGGGAAAAACTGATTATCTTATGAAATATATGAGAAGCATTACTTATATAAGAGAAGAAAGAATACTTCTTCAGATGGTAATTATGTTTGTATTTGTACAAAATACATTGATTAATTTTGGATTTGTATTCAAGTAAAAAATTGGATCCAGTGAGACATATGTGCATACCGTTCAGGGAAGAGAAAGGCTTAGAGAAACCTGAAGCTTGTGCAGAACAGCACAAAAGACTAAATACTGAGCCAAAATCCACTAAACAAAATCGTCCACTGGACTTGAGTTCTGATTCTAAAATAAGATACCTGGAAACTTTCCTCTTGACCTTCCTTTGTCACACATTGATTCCTAGACAGTCCTCTTTTCTACAACGTTTTTATTCAATTATATATACCTGGTACACAAATGTTTATCGACTGAACTAAATAACTGAGAGAGTTAAGGTAGAAAATTAAAAAAAAAATGTTAATCAAGAAAAATTTAAAAATCACCTGTAATCTCACTAACTGCACTGAGCCAATAGGAGCCATCAATCTGATATAATTCCTTCCAAATATTTTTATACAAATATGCACACACATAAGCACACATACACAAGTTATATTTTTAAGTTTCGTGTTTTGCAATTAACAGTATACACTGAAGTCTTCTTTATGATCAAATACTCATTAAAAGCACGTTTTTAATGGCTATATAATTTTCCAGAGTAAGAATGTTCATAGGAACATTCATAGGAACATTCATGTTACTGTTCAACATTTTGATTGTTTACATTGTTATGAAATATTTTTATACATAAATATTTGAAATTCAGATTATTACCTAAAATATATTTTTTATAAATTAAAATACCTTTCCCAATTAGATATATAAAATGGTTATCTGCTTGTTCTGATTTACATTCGTGATTGGGTGCTTGGTGGCCCAATTTTCTTTTGGGGAAGTAATGTTTTCTTACTTATTTATACAAGTTCTTTGTATATAAAGTAAATGATAATACCTTGTCATATTTGTTGTACACATATTCCTTGGTTATTCATATACCTTTTAGTTTTATCTTTTTACCAGTTTTGATACAGATTAATTTGATATAGATTTAATTTTAATAAACTCAGATCTAGCAATTATTCCTTTGTGGTATCCTGTTGATTTTATGTAGTAAACAACTTTCTCCATTTGAAGTTTCAATTACATTTTCTCCTGGATTTTAACATTATTGTACATAAGAAAGTGAAAAAACTCAATTTGCAGGTTGTCATTTTTCCTGATACTATTTTTAAAATATCTCAAACATAAAATTAGGCAAAAGGAAGTAGACACAAAAGAATACGCATGTAATATTAATCCAGTTTTACAGTTCAGACACATGCAAAACTAATCTATGTTGTTAGAAAGCACAACAGTGGACAGAGTGTGGTGGTTCATGCCTATAATCCCAGCACTTAGGAAGGCCAAGGCAGGCACAACACTTGAGGTCAGGAGTTCGAGACCAGCCTCTGGCCAACATGGTGAAACGCCATTTCTACTAAAAATACAAAAATTAGCCGGGCTTGGTGGTGTACACTTGTAATCCCAGCTACTAGGGAGGCTGAAGCAGGAGAATCACTTGAACTCGGGAGGTGGAGGTTGCAGTGAGCTGAGATTGCACCACTGCACTCTAGCCTGGGCAACAAAGCAAGACTCTCTCTCGAAAGAAAGAAGGAAAAAAGGAAAGAAGGAAGGAAGGAAGGAAGGAAGGAAGGAAGGAAGGAGGGAAATATTTAAGTTTACCTTACTAAGTGTACATATTTTCATAAAATGTTTTAATCATAACTATTCATACAGTGATTTATATTTTATTTGAAGACAATAGTTTGTGATTAGTAAATAATATCACAGAAGTCTTAAAGTTGTTAGCATATTGCACAGGACATTTTCTCATTCTTTCAACCCCCCTGTGGTTTCACATTCTACTTCAAATTTGTTTCAATATTGTAATTTGTATTTCACAGACATAGAGCAAGATATTTCTTGGTAGTAGTAATTAAATTTTTTTCTAAGCTTCATTCCCTGTTTATTCATCCACATAAACTTTAGAATTATTTTTCTGGATTGCAGAAATTGTGCAAAAAATAAGAAGAATGAATAAGACCTACTATTTCATAGCATAATAGAGTGACTATAGTTAATAATAACTTAATTGCACATTTTAAAATAACTTCCCGTATAATCAGATTGTTTGTAACTCAAAGGATAAGTGCTTAAGGGGATGGATACCTCATTCTACATGATGTGCTTATTTCACATTGCATGCCTGTATCAAAACATCTCATGTATCCATAAATATATATACCTACTGTGTACTCACAAAATTTTTTTAAATAAAATGATACCAGGGAAATTTTTAAGGAAACTTTTAACATCAGAGATTAGGTTTGTCTCTTATAGTTTATATAAACTTGATTATACACTATGTAGTGTTTTATGTCTTATTTATTTTGCTCAATATTATGTTGTGATATTTCTCATGGTGTCTCAGGTAACAGTAGCCTGTTCATTGTCATTGTTGCAGAGCTCTCCTTTGTATGACTACATTCTACTTATTTATTCATTCTACGGTTGAAGGACATATGGATTGTTTATACTTTGGGGCTATCATAAGTGAAGCCATTCTGAATATGTGTACATATCTATAACTGTGTTATCCTGGGAGTTTAATTATTAAATCATAGGATATTTTCATGTTAAAAATTTCAATAGTTTCAGTTTTCCAAAGAGGTTGATCAATTTTTACACTCCCATCAAAGAATGTATGAGAGTTTCCGCTGCTTCATATCTTTACCAATACTTGGTATTATCAGTATTGTACTTTTTATGGATTCTGGGGTTTTGAAGGAGTATTATACTGTGATTTTAATTGTCATTTCCTTGATTTAATGAGTTAATCACTTTTAATTTGTGTCTATGAATCTATAAAATACATATCTTTTCCATTTTCTTAAAAATGTGTTTTATTATAGGAAACAATTTAATTTATAAATCATTATATATTAAACTCTGAAGTGTGCTAAAAGAATGTATAGCTATTAAAGACATCAATTCAAAATTGAAGTGTACTCCAAGAAAATGAACATGGAAACTTATTTTTCATCTACTACATAGGTATTATCATTCCACCTTTGAGGAAAGTAAAATTTCTCATCCATAGTTCAAACATCTAGGAAAACCACATACTGGTTTCAATATCTAACTTTTTGAAACATTTCTGCCCAACTGAAAACTATTTGAGTGGAAAACAGTGATAATTTATCATTTATTTAAATATTCTGCAACTCTTCAGTTTGCTTGTTTTTTGAGTAGTAGAAGATTTTGACCTGGATCTATTTCCACAGCTTCCCAACGTGCCTAATATCTTCTCTTGTCAATGATCATGTCAGAATTTTAAAGGGAATATACAAAAAAGTGGGTTCTACTCATAGCCAAGAAAATGATAACACCAAAAGAGTGTAATCTTCTTTTTTCAACAGGAATTGGAAGAAACCTATGCTGCCTGGGTGTAGAATGTCAATCTGGTAGGTGGAACTAAGTGAGAGGAAAAAGCAAACGCGCATAACTGAATCCTTAACTTTGTTACTCCTCTTATAAATGGACAATAAATACTGACAATAAATCCAGACCAAGGCATTTTCATTATATAGACAGAGAGAGAAAGACTGTTTTTCATGTTATTAAATAATATGTGAACACCAAATGACAAGTGTTTGTTCTTTATTTGTGTTGATATATGATGTGGTTTGGCTGTGCCCCCACCCAAATCTCAAATTGTAGCTGCCATAATTTCTGCATATTGTAGGAGGGAGCCAGTGGGAGGTAATTAAATCATGAGGGCAGGTCTTTTCCATGCTGTTCTCATGATAGTGAATAAGTCTCACAAGATCTGATGGTTGTATAAAGGGCAGTTCCCCTGTACACGCTCACTCATTCTCTCTTTCCTGCTACACATAATACATGCCTTTCGCCTTCCACCATGATTGTGAGACCTTCCCAGTGAAGTGGAACTGTGAATCCATTAAACCTCTTTTTCTTTATAAATTACCCATTTTGGGTATGTCTCTATTGGCAGCATGAAAATGGACTAATACAGTAAATTGGTACCAGTAGAGTGGGGCACTGCTGTAAAGATACCTGAAAATGGGGAAGCAACTTTGGAACTGAGTAACAGGCAGAAGTTGGAACAGTTTGGAGGTCTCAGAAGAAGACAGGAAAATATGAGAAACTTTGGAACTTCCTAGAGACTTGTGGGGCTCAGAAGACAAGAAAATGTGGGAAAGTTTAGAACTTCCTAGAGACTTGTTGAGTAGCTTTGGCCAAGATGCTGATGATGATATAGACAATGAAATTCAGGCTGAGATGGTCTCAGATGGAGATGAGGAATTTGTTGAGAACTGCAGTAAAGGTGATTCTTGTTATGTCTTAGCATAGAGATAGGTGGCATTTTGTCCCTGCCCTATAGATTTGTGGAACTTTGAACTTAAGGGAGATAATTTAAGGTATCTGGCAGAAAACATTTCTAAGCAGCAAAACATTCAAGAGGTGACTTGGATGCTGTTAAAAGTATTCAGGTTTAAAAGGGAAACAGAGTATAAAAGTTTGGAAAATTTGCAGACTATGTGATAAAAAGAAAATCCCATTTTCTGAGGAGAAATTCAAGCCACTGGCAGAAATTTGCATAATATGAAGCCAAATGTTAATCACCAAGACAATGGGGAAAATGTCTCCAGATCATGTCAGAGACCTTTGCAGCAGCCCTTTCCATCAGAGGCCAGAGGCCTAGGAGGGAAAAATGGTTTCGTAGGCCTGACCCAAGACCTTGTTGCTTTGTGCAGTCTCTGGACTAGGTACCCTGCATCCCAGCCATGGCTAAAAGGGGCCAATGTACAGTTCAGGTCATTGCTTCAGAGGGTGCAAGTCCCAAGACTTGGCAGCTTACATGTGTTGTTGGGCTTGTGGGTGTGTGGAAGTCAATAACTGAAGTTTGGGAACCCCTGCCTAGATTTCAGAAGATATACGGAAATGCCTGGAGGTTCAGGCAGAGGTACACTGCAAGGGTGGAGCCCTCATGGAGAATCTCTGCTAAGGCAGTGCAGAAGGGAAATGTGGGATGAGAGTCCCGACACAGAGTCCCCACTGGGGAACTGCCTAGTAGAGCTATGAGAAGAGGGCCACTATCCTCCAGACCCCAGAATAGTAGATCCACCAACAGCTTGCACTATGCACCTGGAAAAGCCACAGACACTGAATCCTAGTCCATGAAAGCAGCCAAGAGAGGGAGCTGTACCCTGTAAAGCCACAGGGGCAGAGCTGCCCAAGGACCTGGGAACCCACCTCTTGCATTAGCATGACCTGGAGTGAGACATGGAGTCAAAGGAGGTCATTTTGAAGCTTTAAGATTTGATGCCCTGCTGGATTTTGGGCTTGCATAGGGCCTGTAGTCCCTTTGTTTTGGCCAATTTCTCCCATTTGGAAAGCCTGTATTTACCCAATGCCTGTACTCCCCCCGTATCTAGGAAGTAACTAACTTGCTTTTGATTTTACAGGCTCATAGGCAGAAAGGACTTGCCTTGTCTCAGATGAGACTTTGTACTGTGGACTTTTGAGTTAATGCTGGAATGAGTTAAGACTTTGGGGCTCTGTTCGGAAGTCATGATTGGTTTTGAAATGTGAGGACATGAGATTTGGGAGGGTCCGGGAGCAGAATGATGTGGTTTGGCTGTGTCCCCATCCAAATCTCGAATTGTAGCTCGCATAATTCCCATGTGTCAGGGGAGGGACCAGGTGGGAGGTAATTAAATCATGAGGGCAGGTCTTTCCTGTGCTGTTCTTGTGATAGTGAATAAGTCTCACAAGATCTGATGGTTTTATAAAGGGCAGTTCCCCTGTACATGCTCTCTCATTCTCTCTTGCCTGCCACCGTGTAAGATGTGTCTTTTGCCTTCAACTATGATTGTGAGACCTCCTCAGCCATCTGGAAATGTGAGCCCATTAAACCTCTTTTTAATTATAAATTACCTGTATATCTTTATCAGCAGTGTGGAAAAAAAATTAAAGCAACATACTTAGTGTAAGTTCATTCATTTTAGTTGCCGTAGAGTATTTTACTGGATGACTCTGTCACACTTTATCCATTTCCCATTGACAGACACACAAAGCACATCCAGTTTTTTACTCTTAAATTAATGTTGAAAAGAGTATTCTTACATATATTTCATCATGTGAACAAGAATTTCTTTAGGGGATAGGCTTATCAGAAGAATTGCTGAAATGAAGTTTATTGGAAGAGAAGCAAAAGTACCTACTTGTTGGTTTGTCATGTAGCATGAGCTTCCTCACCACATGGAGGTCTAAGGTTAGTCTAATGTTTTGTATGGTGGCTTAGAGTACCAAGGCCAATGTCTCACCTAACAAGGCAGAAGCTGCATGACCTTTCATAACTTGGCCTCAGAAGTTACACAGCATCATTTCCACTGCATTTCCTTAGTACCGAGCAGATCACAAGCCCATCCATACTCAAGGGGCAATATTATTGCAGGAACTTTTGGAAAATAAAACACAGCCAATAGCATCTTTTTGAGAATTGTTCTTTTCTTGGGCATTATACCTTTGTAGTGTATGTGTTTGAATAATTTACTGTATGCAAAACATGAGATTACATCCTTTACATTAACATACAGCAAACATTGCCTCACTGTCTTCTGGAATTCAGTGTTGCAAAGAAGATATTGCAGGCCAATCTGATGTTTATTTCTTACTACATAACCTCTTCTTCATGTTCCATGTCATTCTTGTCATTTCTAAACTCTTCTAAGCACTTTTATAATAGAATATATCTTAAGCAATACTATCAATTAGTAGGGATAGTTACATAATTTATGATGCATTCAAACAATGGAATATAGAGTCATCAAAAAGAATGAGGCAACATTTTACTAATCAACATGGCAAGTTTTCCAAATACACAGTATAAAATCTTGCACAGCATGCTTTCATTTGAGCAGAGAAAATAGAGATAATCTACATACAGATATGAGCCACATAATGACATTTTGATCAATGATGAACTGCATATAAGATGGTGATCCCATAAGATTATAATACTGTATCTTCACTATGTTTAGCTATGTCTATTTGTTTTTATTTTTATTTTAGGTTCAGGGGTTTATGTGCAGGTTTGTTATATAGGTAAATTGCGTGCCACAGAGGTTTGACATACAGATTATTTCATCACCCAGCTAATAAGCATAGTGCCCATTAGGTAGTTTTCAATCCTCTCCCTCCTCCCACCCCTGACTCTCAAGTAGGCCCTGGTGTCTGTTGTTGCCTTCTTTGTATCCACACGCACTCAATATTTAGCTCCCACTTATAAGTGAGAACGTGGTATTTGGGTTTTTTGTTCCTGTGTTAGTTCACTTAGGATAATGACCTACAACTTCACCCATGTCGCTGCAAGGGACATGGTCTCATTCCTTTTCAGGGCTGTGTAAACTTTTTCAAAATTCGTGTGGAACCAAAAAAGTGCCCAAACACTCAAGACAATTCTGAGCAAAAAGAACAAAGCTACAGGCATCACGTTACTGAACCTCAACCTATACTATAAGGTTACAATAACCAAAACAGCATGATACAGGTACAAAAACAGACCCACAAGCCAATGGAACAGACTAGAGAGCCCAGAAATAATGCCACAACATCGATACCATATGATGTTTCACGAAAGTTGACAAAATAAGCAATGACAAAAGGACTTCCTATGCAATAAATAGTGCAGGATAACTGGTTAGCCATATACAGAAGAGTAAAACTGGACCTCTTCCTTATACCACATACAAAAATCAACTTGGATTAAAGACTAAAATGTAAAACCTAAAACTATTTTTAAAAAACCGTGAGAGATAACCTAGAAGTGTTTAGATATACAAATACCATTTTACCATTGTGCTACAATTGCCTACAGTACTCAGTACAGTAACATGCTGCACGGGTTTACAGCCTAGTCACAAAGGGCAATACCAAATAGTCCAGGTGTGTAGTGGGAGAGGCTGTCTATGTTTGTGTAGATACACTCTATGATGTTCCCACAATGACAAAATACCCTAATGACACATTCCTCAGAACATATCCCCTTTGTTAAGCGACACACGACTGCACACACTGACATACTGTGGAGATACTACTGATAAAGCAAATATCAAAATGTGAGTTATATATTTTTTGGTTTCCCAGTGTATATAAAAGTTATATTTATACTATGCTGTAGTCTATTAAGTGGGTAATAGTAGTATGTCTAAAAATGTATATATCTTATTTAAAAAATATTACTATGATGCTAAGAATTATCTGAGTCTTCACTGAGTCATAATCATCTTGCTAGTGGAGGACCTTGCCTCTATATTGATGATTGCTGACTGATCAGGGTGACAATTGCTGAAAGTTGAGGTGGCTATGGCAATTTATTAAAATAAGATAACAATGAAGCTTGCAGCATCAATTGATTGACTCTTCCTTTCACAGAAGATTTCTCTATAGCTTATGATGTTGTTTGGGAGCATTTTACCCACAGTAGAAACTTCTTTCAAAATTAGAGGTAGTCTTCTCACACCCTGCCACTGTTTTATCAGGTAAATTTATGTAATATTTTAAATTCTGTGTTGTCACTTCAGCAATGTTTGCAACATTTTCACTAAGAATAGATTTCATTTGAAGAAACTGCTTGCTTTGCTCATACATAAGAAGCAGCTTCTCATTGATTCAAGTTTTATAATGAGATTGTAGCAATTCAGTCTCATCTTCAGGTTCCACTTCTAATTCTAGTTCTCTTGCTATTTCTACCAAAACTGCAGTTACTTCCTCCACTGAAGTCTTAATCCCCTCAAAATCATCCATATGGACTAGAATCAGCTTCTCCCAAACTCCTGTTAATGTTCATATTTTGACTTCCTACCATGAATCATGAGTGTTGTTAATGGCACCTAGAATGGTGAATCCTTTCCAGAAGGTTTTTTGATGTACTTTGCCCAGATCCATAAGAGGAATCACTAACTATGGTAGCTATAGCATTAAGAAATCTATTTTTTAAATAATAGGATATTAAAGGCAGAATTACTTCTTGCTCCATGGACTGAAGAATGGATATTTTACTCCTTTTATAAGTGCACTAGTCATATAGCTAAGATGAGGGGGGCACTTTATTCTAGTATGACTTCATCCTAACCTAACTAATTACATCTTCAACAACAAGCACTATTTCTAAACAAGGTTTCATATTCTAAGGTACTGGGGGTTAAAACCTCAACATCAGAATTTTGCAAGAGAACATAATTCAACTGTAACACACACCTAATTGGTTTTGTTCTTTATAAAGGAGATCTTTAAAAATAGATATGATTACACAATGATATTATTTTGTGGGAGCTGTCTAAGTTCCCGTTTGTTGATAATTGTCTTTAATACAATTTTAATATAATTTCAGAAACACATACATTGTTTTTATTTTCATGTGAAGTAAACATGCACGCTCATTTTCAATGAAGTTTTTCACCATTTGCTAATAGAGGAGAGCAACATTGCACATTAAACTCAAAATCATGACAATTAGAGCTCACAATTTGCTTTTATAGTGTATTAATGGGCATGTATTTTCCCAAGAGAATACCTTCATGATTCTGTCTTGCTTGAATGAACATTAAAATTAGCCTGGATTCCCTGAGACTATATCAACTGGTATTGCCATAAAGGGCTAATAATTGTGGAAATTAGGCAGAGATTCAAAACTGACTAGAAAATACATTTAGGCAATTATGCTTTGATTCTATCAGCTGGAGAATTACAGCACTACATTAAATAAAAAAGACTTGTATGCCTTTTATGCAACTTGGAAGACTGACAAATTTGAAATTTTTCAAGAGCCTGCAATCCAAATACCCAAATAAAGTTATTTTATTTGTGTAGCTTTAATATGTGTGTAATTTATTATAATTCAAATGGCTTAGAAAATTTTTCTTTACTGGCTTTCCATAATTTCCAAAACTCCCACAAATTTACTTACTTTATAATTTTATCTAAAACACAGTATCATGAACAAAACAGAATATTTGAATCATCACAGATGAGCCACCAGCACAGTGGAGTGTCCTCTTATTAGTTTTATATGGAAAGGGTGGAAAGAATAGAATGGTTGACAAAATGAGGTATCTTTAATATAATTCCCCTAAATATGAGGCATTACTTTTAAGATGCATCTCCTCTTAATAAATAGTTACTTGGAGACTAAACACTTCTGGACACCTAAGAGGCTGAGCTGTAATCACTCAGTGAGAGATGACAAATAAAGACTGATAGTGGCCCACACTGTTGACTAAGCTATTTACTTTGCGTAATGCCAAATAGTGTTCTGTAGCACTACATCGAGCTTTCTTTTCTCCACTTATGCTTTAAGTAGAGGTTTGAGAGCTGATCATTATAGCAGTATCTTTTCTTCTCCCCTTTTCTTTTGCCATTTCAAGAACTGACACTGGCAGGCAGGGTTCAACAGTACTATATATCATTGCCACTTTCTAGAGAAGAAAGATTACCAACTGAAAAAGAAAAGAGTAGCTATGTGAAGTTAAGTAAATTGATCATTCTTATAAGAATCCAACCTCAAGTTACGTATCCATTTATTTTCTCATCTCCATACGTTCCTATAAAATGTCAGTCCAGTTTCATGAACAGTTTTCACAATGCTTAGCACACAGCAATCACCACCTATTTTCTGACTCTCTGAATAACCCTATAAGCTCCATGCAAAGAAACTTTACTAACCAGAAATTAAAAGCACAGTTGATATTTATGGAATCTTAATGAGGGATTATACTAAACTGCATCTTATTCGCTCCATAGCACAAAAATACTCTCTCCCAGGTAACCCATTTTACAAATGTCAAGGACTGGGTTTTGGAAGACAGAATTTGCCTCCATTACAGAGTGATGAGTATATTAACCCATCATGTTTCAAATATGCTTTACCAGGATTGTGACACTTCAAACAGGCTTCCAAAGAAATCATTCACAAGAAGCAGTACAAATACAGGTGATTTATGTAGCTCATTAAAGTCTGTCACAGAAGAGACATATGTTGTTTTTCCCAGTATCTTTTCTGTTACATCAGAACTTGTCAATGCATAATTATGCATGCCTCTTGGCTGAGAAAGTGCCACGTCTCTTTCTTTTTTGTGCTAATAAAAAATTGCACCAACTGTGCTATGCAGTAGTAGGTGGGCACCCCACATCTCAAACATTCTGGTTGATTTCACTCCTATAATTTAAAAGAATGGTGTCTTTGCTATCAATTAGAAGCCCCCAAATTCAGGTTTTATCCCTGCAATAAAACCATTTAAAAACTCTTCTTTGGATATACATCTCACCAAATTTGTTTCTCTCTTACGCTCATATTTATTTCTTATGTTCTGGGTAGTATGCAGATTCTCACCTAAAGACTTTGACATATCACAAGGAAGAGATAATAGTCATTTACCAAAAGAAACAGAATAAAGAGAATTCACCTGTAATTTGCATAATTTCAACACAAAAAAATCAAAATCACTCCATATTGCTCTTTTGGAAACCAAGTTATAATGCTAATATAACCATAAAGTATAAAATATTACATATTAATTATTATTGAGTACAATGCTCTAATATACACCCAAGTGCGCTACCTAGCAATAATTGGCTAAGTGCATCTTAATAATTGCAAAATTAGAGCAAAGTTAAGAGCAAAATAACGGGAACATTAAAAAAGTTTTCCTTTTTCATAAATTCAAAGGCAGTAATGTAATGAGATTATAGTTTTTCACAAAAATATGCCTTATTTATTTTATCTTCTAATAGTGAGGAAGTCACTCTTAGAACTGCTAAATTAAGTTCAGTTTTCTACCTGCACAGTTCTACATGACAGGTTGTTGGTACTTAATTTTTTTTATTCTGCCTTATTTGATTTCTGAGGGAATCCATCAGAAATTGATTTAGTTTGATCTAGTACTAGTTACCTCCTCTAAAAGAATTGTTTAATATAATTCAGTAAATGGAGCCATCATTACAAAACATTATATGGAGCCATCATTACAAAACATTATATAGGCCTTTGTTTTTGCTAATTATCCAATCCTAAGCATTAGACCCTTCCTATGTGAAATGCAACATTTATTAACCCAAGAAAAGAGTAAACAGAAACTTCTGATCCATCTACCATTTACATTTAAATCAAAATAGCACTGATTATTTGAGATATACTAAATGGATTGAGGTTACTTGTTATAGTTTGATCTTAGAGTACTATGCTCTGCACAGAAATGAATCATCATTTTTTTATGTGGAAATTTTACAATTTAATAAGATCCAGTTTTGACGTATTTTTAAGGTACACTTTAAATTGCTTATTTTCTTACATTTGGATAATGACTAACTTAAGTGACTTGCTTTGTAAATACGTTGATCGTCCTTTCCCAATTTCCAACATGTATGCATACCTCAAGTGTATTTTGTATCCCATCTTTGCCTGATTTTATATTACCTAAAAGTCAACTCAAAGGCCACTTCCATCAGTGAAAAAAATTCCCTAAACTGAAATTAATCACTCACTTTTCTGGGCTTTAATGGAAGTGAGATTTTTATACTGTTTTATATTCTCATTTGTTGTTTTTTGAATACTCAGCGCTTGTACTAAAACTTATCTTTTTTCTTTAAATTACAGTGGCAGAATTTCTGAAATAAGCGATACAGTAAGATAGAGAAATTTCTAGAGGAGGCCAGCTGTCTTCCACAGAAGCTTCAAAGGCGGGGCAAGATCACCTTGTTCTGACCTACATCTTCACAGACCCAGATACCTAATTTTACCAGCAAATCAAAAGCAAGAATGAATGTCAGAGCATTAATTTACATAGAAAATACCTTTCATTAAATCACTCTACCTAACATATGGAATATGCACCTCGGAAAGCCAAATTATAATTTGAAGCTTGATATGCTAGCATGGAATCAAGTTTAAGGTTTTATATAACTTGGCTATTTTAAGCTTTTAGGCTAAAACAGCCTGGTGAATTAATTTTCAAACCAAGACTGTCCATGTCAGGAAGGCTATCCTACTCTAAGCTTATTGATCAAGATTTCAAGTCCCTGAGAGGTACTTTGATAGGTAACACCAATATTTTGTCTCTGTAATTCTGCTTTATCTATCTCCTTTGATGAACAAGCTACTTTATGATTACCTTGACTCATATGACTTGAAATTTGTCTGCTTTCATCAATTAGGTCATTAAATTAAGTCTTAATGGTAATTTTCTTCACTTTATATTTTTTCTCTTCAAACTCTTGGTCATGTGAGATACAGGTGATGGAATCTTTCCCAGGTGTTCTTGTGGACCTACTACAATACTTACTGATGCTTAAAAATTGCTTTCCCTAAAATCTCCAGTAAGCTCCAAATTAATCCACATCCTCAGATCCAAGATGCTATAGATTAAAGTAGATATCATAAATTTAATAATATTCTATCAGGACCAAAAAAAACACCAGAAAAAAAAATATATATATATTGATTATAAGACTCATTCAGAATTAGAAGCATTAAAATGTGAACTTGTCTTAGAATGAGGGAAACATGGGCCAAGAATAATCTATAATCCTTGAACTCTTTTTTTTTTTTTTTTTTTTTTTTTTT
>NW_016815132.1:536871-573438 GCF_001698545.2 Rhinopithecus bieti
TTTTTTTTTTTTTTAGTAGAGACGAGGTGTCACCGTGTCAGCCAGGATGGTCTCCATCTCCTGACCTCGTGATCCGCCCGTCTCGGCCTCCCAAAGTGCTGGGATTACAGGCTTGAGCCACCACGCCCGGCCAATATTTTTAAATAAAATATATTCATACTTCAGAAGTCTTTCAAAACTGCAGGACAATGTTTATGATTGACTACTGAAAATGTTTTGTGGAGATAAGCAGGACTATCTATAAAAAGGGTTCACCATTTCATTTAATCCCAAATTCCTATGGGATTGAGGGCCTTAAGGTCTAGCCATTGGGAAAATGACATTTTGCATTATTCCTTTAAACAGCTGCATCTGAGCTCTAACTGCCTGGCTCCTGTCCCCAAAATATTTATTCCCATTACAAAGGGTGCTCTCAGGTTTGGACAAATATGAGGCAGCTTTAGGATGACAAGGTCACTCCAACAAAGCTCAGCTTCACACTGTATTCCACTGACTCTCAGCCCAAGCATGACTCTCTGCAGGGTGCCAAGAGAAAGAGCACCTGTGCACCTGTTTCTGCATGTGAGTTTTCTGAGCCTACTCCAGATGATGCTTCCTGGTCTTCACCTGAACTTACTGCATGACAACACACTCAATATTGAGCTATCTATCTGCCTCTTAACACATCTCAACTCTAGCAAAAATCTACTGTTAGTTCTATTTCTGCTGTCTCTGAATGGACTGCAGTTTATCTAAGTTTGAAGTCCGGAAGCAATTTTTTTTTTTTGAGACAGGGTCTCACTTCCACCACCTAGGCGAGAGTGCAGTGGCACTATCACGGCTCATTGCAGCCTCAACCTCTGGGGCTAAAGCAATTCTACCACCGAATGTTTTCATTTTTTTTGTAGAGACAAGGTCTTACTATGTTGCCCAGGTTGGTCTCAAACTCCTGGCCTCAAACAATCCACAGCCTTGGCCTCCCAAAGTGCTTTTATACCTGTTTTTGTACCCAGAAGTAATTTTAAACCTGTTTTTCCTTCCTTAATTTCTTCTACTTCCTCTCCCCTAACTTCTAATTGGTAACTAAACCCTGAATATTCACCTTGTTCAAGAAATTAACATTTCCCCCTCTTCTCTATACTTCCATTGGCTCCATCTTAGTTCAGACCCTCATTATCTGTCCTTATTTCTCTGTGAGCAATTCTGGCCCTCTGTCTTGACCTAATCAAATCCACTCTCCATAATGATACCAGAATAATCTTGCCAAGTTCACATCTTTATTTTTAATTAATTAATTAATTTATTTATTTATTTTACTTTTGAGATGGAGTTTCACTCTTGATGCCCAGGCTGGAGTGCAATGGTGGGATCTGGGCTCACCGCAACCTCCACCTCCTGGTTTCAAGCGATTCTCCTGCCTCAGCCTCTCGAGTAGCTGGGATTACAGGCATGTGCCACCACGTCCTGCTAATTGTTGTATTTTTTTTTTTAGTAGAGAAGGGGTTTCTCTAGGTTGGTCAGACTGGTCTCAAACTCCCAACCTCATGTGATCCACCCGCGTCGGCCTCCCAAAGTGCTGGGATTACAGGCGTGAGCCATGACACCCGGCCGCCAAGTTCAAATCTCATAATTATTTTTGCAGCTTAAAGACCCTCAGTGACTTTAGATTACTGACATAAGAAAATCTACAGCCCCTCATCTAGGCCACACCAACCTTTTTGAAGCTTCCTAAGTACTTGCTGTTTCAATTTTCCATGCCCTTCTGCCCTTTACCAGAAATATAATTCTTCCTTTTAAACTCAATCATACAGAAAACTAATTCTTATCCAATATATTAAGGCCATTAATGAGAAAAACAAAGCTGAGAGTTTGGCAGACACATCCCTGCCTACCATTTCCCTCTACCTCCCGTGCCCCAATACACATGTACAGCAATGCTGAGAAGTTAGACAGACAAAAAAATCCTTCATAACATGTGTTGAACTCCTGAACTGATACCTGAATCTGCTACCAAACTTTTAGTTATGAAAGATAATAAACTCTGTTTTTAAATTTTGAGTTAGATTCCTGTGAGTTGCAATAGAAGTTCTGATTAATGTAAAAAGCCTTTATAGAAATATTTCTGTGGGTGACAGAAATAGCAAGTTGATTGTTATTCAAAAGCTATGTATGATAATAAAAACTGAGGAAAACTCAACGACTCACGTATCTGGTGATATCACTCAATTGCAATATAGTATCACCACAATAAATAAAAGGAGTATAAGTTGGGGGATAACATTAAGGGTAAACTGTATCTTTTTAAATTTTCAAGAGAAATAAATGATAAGATGTCCCAAGAGAATTTGAAAGAGATTAGCAAGGAGTTAATTGTTGGCTCAACTGTTGGTGCTGACATTTTAAGCATAAGCTTCCAGTTGACATTGGATAGACAAGCAAAGAAGATAAAGATCTCTGTTAACTGCTATTCTTCTCATCAGGAACACCCAGTGGAATGCAATGATTGTTGATCTCACTACATAAAGCACAGTATTTTTCACTAAGCTAGGAAATCATTAATCTCTTCATCAAACCCTGAGGAAGGAATTATTTAAATTAGTGCCTCCACTGGTTACTAGCCAAGTGCTGTTTCCAATGCAAACATGGTTTCCTGAGGAACAAAGTGAAATGGGAGTGGTTTCATCAGAAGAAACAAGAGAATTAAGTCTGACCATTACTTTTGGATTATCCACCATTTATCTTGATGTAACCATAACTTTCAACAGCCCCTTTGCTCATAGATTTCAGTTTTTAGGAAGAAACCTAGGTCATTCGCTAAGATGGAGAATTTTGGAAACTAGAGAAGGTGGATCATGGTAGAGTGAAGCAATCCAAACAAGGGAAGCTATGACATACTCTATGTCTGAGTCATCCCAGCTTAGGAGGAATTTCAGGAGGAGTGAAAAGGTGCAGCCCTGCGCACTTCATGGGCTAAACTTTAAGAACCTGATGTTATCACCAGGGCAATTCTTGGTCAGCAAGCACCTGTTTCTAGGCTTTCACAGGCCTGCTAAATTATTATGAACCAAGGGATAAAGAATGAGCGTTGAATGATATCCACTTTTGCATATTTAAACCAATCTGTATTAAAACAAAAAGGACAAATCCAAGATATCTCAAAAATCCCTTGCATCTCTTAGACTCCATTCCTCTACTATTACTCAGTGATTCAAGAGAAGTTCTGATGTAGGCATGATCTGATAGATGGTTCAATATGGGGGACAGGGAAAACTCATGTGGGAAAGGTGAAGTATATACAGAGACAATTTTCCAAGAATCTCTAACTTGAGTCATGTTTGATAGCCACACTCTAATACCCTGTTCATCACCCTGGGATCACTCACACTTCTGAATACGCTGCCAGGCATGCACTCACATCATGTCACTTCTGCCTGCAGCCATACCTTTTCTCACTCTGAGACCTTGGCTATGAAGGCTCTCTCCACATCTTTTCATCTAATTGTCTTTTATTCATTATATTATGATTATGATTATGATTAATTTAGAGATGAGGTCTCACTATGTTGCCCAGATTGGTCTCAAACTCCTGGGCTCAAGGGATCCTCCCACCTTAGCCTCCTGAGTAGCTGGGACTTCAGGCACATGCCAACCACACTCAACTAAAGGGTCAGACCTGAATCTCTGGGTTGAGCTAAGAGAGTTCCCTCTGTGACCCTACAGATCAGCAGGCATCGAGTCTTAGTGTAACTAAAAACCACTTATTAAAGATGGAGACTACTGTATCAGTGGTTAAAAATGCAGGTAAAATGTGCATTTTTAACAAAGTCCTCAGACAATTTTTAAGCATAGTTTGAGACCTCTGATGGGGTACTTCAATTGACCCTCTAAAAAACAGCTGAGAAGTCCTGTGCATCTCTCTCTTTTTTTTTTTTTTTTTTTTGAGACAGAGTTTTGCTCTTGTCATCCTGGCTGGAATGCAGTGATATGATCTTGGCTCACTGCAACCTTCACCTCCTGGATTCCATTGATTTTCCTACCTCAGCCTCCCGAGTAGCTGGGATTAGAGGTGTGGGCCAGCACACCCAGCTAATTTCATATTCTCAGTAGAGATGGGTTTCACCATGTTGGCCAGTCTAGTCTTGAATTCCTGACCTCAGGTGATGCGCCCACCTCGGCCTCCCAAACTGCTGGGATTACAGGCAGGAGCCACCTCACCTGGCCACATATCTCTCTTAATAATCTCCATATTATATTAGAATTATCTGGATGTGTAGTTCTCTCTTCTACAACCACGTCCTTTATGAGGGTAGAGACCACATGCTACTCATCTTTATGCCATTAGCACCTAACTCAGAATATAACATAGACAAGGTGTCCAACAAATGTTTGTTGATCAGAACTGAATTCCATAAAGGCAACTGATTGCAGAGAACCTACTACATTACAGATCCTCTGATAAGTGCTTTCCATACATTTACTTGATGAATATTTACAAGAACCATCTGACAGAAATATTATTACCTTCATTTTAAGGCTGAACAGTTAAGGCTTAGAGAGGTAAAGTTACTTAGCCAACATCACGTAACTATGAATCCACTTTTATTAATTGAAAGAGTGTGCTCTTAAACATTAAATATGCTAATCTCAATAAAATTTCTAAAAGACAACCTCATAGTGTGAACTTCATATAGTATTGTAGAGAGCCCCAAGTGTCTTTGAAATTATGAAGCTAAGATGTTACTACTAGTTACTTCCTACAGACTGAGCCACTGACTAACGCTGTAGCCAACATGACTCCTCTCTAGCATAGGGAGCCCTCGGTGCTACTTACACTTGGAAATGTCATGATGTTCTCAGTTCAAGTAAACAATTACAGAGGACAGATGAACATGATGTAGCACTGCACTTAGGCTGTCATTCAATACTCATCTGTTTTTATTTCTGGGACATTATAGGCAGCAAAGCAAACACTGTTAAATAGAAATGGCCACTGTGGTGAAGACCACTAAAATGAGAAAAAGATTAGCAAATGCTGTATTTTCTGAAATGCTGCATGTTTGAGAATGCATGGGGCCTACCAGCTTTTGTAAATCCTCAGCCCACACTTTTCTTTCCTTAGGACATAGCTCCATTCTGCATGGCAATAAGTGTTATTACAAAAAAAAAAAAAAAAAAGTCTGAGGCAAACCTGATCTTTCCCCCTTTATATGTGATGTGCTTTACCTGATATGGAGCACATTAAATTGATCATGACTGAGGTAAGGGACCCTCACTAGGATGTGGCCTGGAGCTTATCATTCTTTATTAGTATTTTCAACAACCTAGACAGCCAGTATGTAGATGCATTAACTTTTTTTTTTTTTCCCTGGAATGATTTCTCTATGTTTTCTGTCCGTTTGTTCTGCTTTTATCCCTTGGGAACATAATGTTATGAATGTTAGCTATCCTTTGTCCATAGCTTGTCTGTAATCATTTTGATATCATTGTTCTGTATCATTTTGTATGATTCTTCAAGCATATATGTGTCTTTGTTATAATCCTGCATTGTTAATTAAATTCTTGTGGTTTCCATTTGGTTTTCATCTCTTTGATAGGTTATATTATTTTTTCCTTCCACATTGTTTTGTGCTCTGCCACCTGACCATCATCTCTTCTGTTGTCTTAAAATCTCTTGTATTCATACTTAGAATTCTATTGTCTTCCTTGTGGCTATAGTATCTGTGACTATAAAATATTCTGTAAACATTTCTATTCACTTTTGTATATTTGTTTCATCTTCTTTTTGCTAATTTTTTTCTCATGTTTTAATTAACTGATTGATTGAAATCTTATAAATGAGTCCTAAGCAGATTTATTTTTGATTAATATTTACCTTTGAATTTATGTTCATTTTTCTTAAGAATAGAAGACAAAGAATGGGATAGAGGGTCTGCAATGAGTTCTGAGTGTTTCGACTTTACTTAACTTGTCTTCTTAAATAATCTCACATCAAATGTATTATTTTCTTTATCCTCTAAGTCAATGTGTGTCTCAGCAAAGCTCTTTTATTTTTCCATTTCCCCTAGAGGTGCTCCTTGGTTAGAAAGTTAGATATATAACAGAGTTTTGAAGCTCAAATACTTACAGAGATTGAGTAGAAGTTATAAAGGAGTGAAATAGGCTAAGTTTAAGACCAAATGGGAGTGATAGGGTCTGTGGTGAACTGCACTGTGTGCTTCACCCCAAGGTGACAGCAGCTAATCAGTTTAGCTGATTGCTATTAGATTGTTGTGTGAGATCACAGTGGCCAGAATTTCTTTTTCAATAGTCAAACAATACATATTTTTTAAGTGAACCTCTGTTTTTAAAATGCCATGCACAATGGAATACTATTTGGCCATAAAATGAATGAAATCCTGTCATTTACAGCAACATGGATGGAACTAGAGGTCATTCTGTTAAGTGAAATAAGTCAGGGACAGAAAGACAAATATGTCATGTGCTTACTCACATGTAGGAGCTAAAAATATTGATCTCAAGGAGGTAGAGAATAGAGTGATAAATACCAGAGGCTGGGAAGGGTGTCGGGGTGGGAAAGGAAGATGAAGAGAGGTTAATGAGTAAAAACATGTAGTTATACAGGAGTAAGTTTTAATGTTTGATAGTTTAAAAGCTGATAGCAATAATGTTTAATGTTTGATCATGCTCATAGTACATTGACTATAATTGGCAACATTAGTATTGTATATTTCAAAGAAGACTTAGAAGGTTTCAAACACAGAAATGATAAATACTCAAGGCGATGGATGTCACAAGTACCCTGACTTGATCATCGCATATTCTATACATGTTACAAACCCATGTACCCGATAAATATGTAAAATATCATGTAACAATACAACAATTTTTAAAGGTAAATCTAACAAATAGAAAAAAACGTAGTTCAAATAAAACACATCTGCAGACTCTCGTGTTTTAGCCTCTAACATAGAAAATATAAATGACATACTGACTTTGCCTTTTAAGATGCCACTTTAGACCAACCCCACCTCTGCAGATGGCCCTGCCTTAGCTCTTTTTGCTCCACTCAGAGGACCACTGGGAATATCTTTTGGGGCTGGAATCTTACCGGATTCTGATGTGACATGTTCAACCTGGGCCCCAGCATTCTTCTCCTGCTTAACAGTGCACAGTAAAGAGTATGTTTCACAATTTGTGGTTTGAGGTTATGATAATTTTCTTGTATAATTGAAAATGGCATACTTTTTTATCATCATTTTCTTTTGTTTTCAGAGAGTTTAAAGAGGGCAATAAATAAATAATGCCTTCTCACTGACATTTGAAATGCTATTTATGCAGAAGTCCACCTTGTCCCAACTCCTGTTGATTGAAACTCTTTCCTATCCTTGCTTTTGTAAAATTATACCCTCATGGCCAGGAAAAGCTACAAAATTTGCAGGGCTCAATACAAATGAAAATGCAGGGCCACCTGCTCAAAAATTATTATACATCGCAAGATGGTAACAGATTATTAAACCAGGCATGGCCCTCTTCTGAGCACAGAGCCTTGTGTGACTACACAGGTCGCACACTCATGAAGCTGGCTCTGCTCCTAATTCTTGCCTAATCTCTCTGATCCTTCTTTTAGAAGTCTTCTCTAGCTGCTCTTTCTTCTACCCCATCCCAGGGATTTCCTAACTTATGTCCTTAACTTACTTTTCCTCTCTCTCTACATACTCTCTTTGGCAATCTCATTCAAGCTTATAGCTTCAACTCTCACCAAAACAGAAACAAATTTGTATGTATTTATTTGTGAATTTTTCCCTGTCAAAATGTAAATTCCCTGAGTGGACTAATACTATTCAAGGTCATCACACCAGCAATTATTTTGTTCTGTCTCCCGAAAAATAAACCTTCATTTGAGCCTCCTGGCTTCCCACCCTCCTCCAGTTTTGACAAAATCAGAGAACTGTTTTTCAATAGAATTATCCATATCAGGGGTAGCAAACTAAAATCTGTGGGTCAAATATGGCTCACTGCTTTCATCATTAATGTTTTATTAGAATGCAATCATACTTCCATACTCTTTCATTTAGTATTGTCTATGTCTGCTTTTGTACTTCAATAGTGGAGT
Source organism: Rhinopithecus bieti (assembly GCF_001698545.2). Lineage (NCBI taxonomy): Eukaryota > Metazoa > Chordata > Mammalia > Primates > Cercopithecidae > Rhinopithecus > Rhinopithecus bieti. Next base: position 544,964 of record NW_016815132.1, read on the forward strand.
TGAGCAGTTACAACAGAGACCATATGATCCACACAGCCTAAAATATTTACTCTCTGGCCTTTTACCAAAAAAGAAAAAAAAAAAAAATTAACACCTCCCCACACACTCACCTTTTCCCACCTTTGATCTGTACTCACTGTCTCCAAATTCAATCAACTTCTCTTCCTTGAACCCTCCCTGGTCGGGTGTTTCACCTTGTCACTCCACCAAAACTGACTATCAAGACACTAATGACTTATTTCTCAATATCTTTTACCAGCTCCTCCTCATTTACTCTATCGCTAAATGTTCCATCTCCCTAACACTCAGTCTTTGACCCTCTTCTTTTTTCTATATGACTACATGACTGCTCTAATGAAAACTGCAGTCCTTTGACTTTAAATATTATTTACATGTTGATAATACTCAAACATATACTCAAATCTAATCCTCTTGTCTGAAATCCAGACTCGTATATTTTTGGTGTGTTCAATATATCCACTGGTAATTAATGAACATTTCAAATGTGTGTGGTGAAAACTGAACACCTGATATTTTCTCATCAGTGTGTTTCTTAGAGTTTTATCACATCTGTCAATAGCAGTTCCATCTTTCCCACTAGGCCAGACAGTTGCAGTCTATAGTTTTTGGATGGAGTCTAATATAGATGTGAATTACGTCAAGGTGGTTGAAAGCGTTGTTCAAATAATCTATGTTGTATTGATGCTTTTACCTAGTTCTATCAATTGCTAAGAGAGAGTGTTAAAATCTCAAACTGTGGTTGTAAAATTATTTATGTGTTCCTTTTAGTTCTCTAAAATTTTGCTTCATGTATTTTGAAACTCTGTTATGAAGTGCATATAGATTTCTGATTATTATGTCTTCTGATATATTTGACCTTTTGGTCTTTACATAATCTCCCTCTTTATCTCTGATAATACTCTTTTACTTGACATCTACTTTATCTGCTAAAAAATATTAAAAAATAGTTATCTTCAGGTATTTTATACTTATTGTTTGTATAGTATATTTTTTCCAACTAATTATTTGGAACCTATCTGTCTTATATTTAAAGTATCTTATAGACAGCATGTAGTTTGGTCTTGTGTCTTCGCTTTTTAGTTCAGTGTGATGATTTCTACCTTTAAATTGGAGTGTTTAGTCAGTTTACACTGAGTATGATTATTGATACATTTGAATTTAAATCTACCATTTCCTTTTGTTAGTGTGTTTGTCCTAGAGAGAATCAGAACATGCCATCCCAAAATATGCCACTTTATTATATATATAATTTGAGCTGAAGGCAATTGAAAGTCAGCAGATGCAGAAAGAAAATTTCTCAGAGCAGAGCTTTCCTTATCTGACTAAAAGCAAAAACTTCTGAGAAATGAGAACTACCGTAAATCCTCTCTCCAGAAGAGTTTTATGACCCTGAAGAAGATGGAAAGAGCATATTCATACTTGTATATACAAATATTATCACAAACTTTCAGGGTCTCACTCTGTCACCCAGGCTGGAATGCAGTGGCACAATCACGATTCACTGAAGCAAAATTTCTGAGCTACAAGCAATCCTCCCGTCTCAGCCCATTCCCACTCCCATCACTGGGATTACAGTCATGAGCTACCCACTGAGGCAGGCAATTATCACAAACTTTTAATCTCCTAGAAACCCACTTGTGTTTCTTAAGGAAAACCATCTGCTTTTCTCACAGAAGGCTTTTCCTCCCCTTCCCTTTTTTCTACTAAGTTAGGTATGAAGTCTTTAACAATTTAATGAGATTTTTGCTGGCTTCTGTAAGCATAACATTTTCTCTTATTTATCTGGTTTTGTCAGTTTAATTCATAAGTTCTAGCTACTGAATTTGGGAAGATAGAAGAAAAGTTTTTTCCCTCCTACACTTCCTATTTTTTGTTCCTTCATTTTTGTTGTTGTTGTTGTTATTGTCATTTTCTTCCTTTTTGAGGGGGTGAGAGAGGAAATTAATAGAAGTTCTTTATAATTCCATTTTAAGGTATATCATAATTTTAGCTGTTTCCTCTTGTATTACTTTTCTAGTGGTTGCTCTAGGAAGTACAATATACAACCTTAACTTTTCAATATCTACCTCGAGTTGAAATTGTATAATATCACCTAAAATGTAAGCAACTTAAAATTGTATTATATCACCTAAAATGTAAGCAACTTGCAATCACCTAGGCTCATTTATCCTCTCTTCTTTTTACATTGCAACATAACAACATAATTTTTGCTTCAAACCATCATATGTACTTTAACGAAATTAGAAGAAAAAATTTGTCTTGTATGTCTACCCGTATTTTCATTTTCATTCTTCTTTCTGAAAAATGTCTCTCTTGATTATCACTTTCCTTCAAGTCTGAAAAGCATTTTTTTTAAACAGTCGGTTAGTACAGATCTGCTAGTAACAACTTCTTTCAGTTTTATTTTATCTGAAAATGTCTTTATATTGCCTTTATTCTGGCTTTATGCTTGAGGGATATTTTGCTGGATATAGAAGTTAGGGTTGTATCGCTTCTCTGCCTTTTGGCTAAGATCAAGTGTAGAATTCAGGGTTGTCAATTTTATTATCTATCTACCTTTTAAAGATCATTATTCTCTTCTGGCTTTTAATGTTCCAGATTAATAATCAGTGATAATTAAAATCATTTTTCCTCTATGTGAAATATGTCATTTATTTTTTTCTGTAGCTACTAAGATTTGTTTAAGCTTTAGTTGTCAGAAGTTTAACTATCATGTGCCTAGTTGTTGACTTATCTGTATGTTTTCTGTTTGGAATTTGCTGAGCTTCTTGAATTAGTAGATTTGTGTCCTTCACCAAAAGGAAAAACATTGAGTATTATATATGTATATGTGTTTTCCACTATCTTCTAACCCTCATCCCTTTCTAGGACTCAAGTCACGTGTATGTTAGACTTTTTAAATTGTCATATGCTCCTGAACCTCTGTACATTTCTTAGCAATCTTTTTTTCTCTCTGCCCTTCAGATTAGATCATTTTAAATAGATCTTTCTTCAAGTTCGGCAAGCCTTTCTTCTGTCATTTCCAATCAGCTGATAAGTCCATCTAGTGATTTCTTCCATTTCAGATATTCTGTTTTTCAGTTTCAGAATTTCATTTTTATTCTTTTAAAATACTTTCTATTTCCCTACTGAGATGTCCTATATTTTCATTTGGTATGAGCATATTTTTCTTTACATTTTAAATATATTTATAATAGCCACTTTAAAATTTTTGCCTGCTGATTCTAACATTCTGGTCATCTTGGGATTTCCACTGACTACCTTTCTCTTAAATCTGAGACATATTTTTTGTTTATTTATTTTTTATTTTTATTTTTATTTTAGATGGAGTCTCGCTCTGTCACCCAGGCTGAAGTGCAGTGGTGTGATCTTGGCTCACTGCAACCTCCGCCTCCCGGGTTCAAGCAATTCTCTGCCTCAGCCTCCCGAGTAGCTGGGATTATAGGCACCTCCACCACGCCCAGCTAATTTTTGTATTTTTAGTAAGGACGGGGTTTCACCATCTGGGCCAGGCAGGTCTTGAACTCCTGACCTTGTGATCCACCCGCCTCCACCTCCCAAAGTGCTGGGATTAAACACATGAGCCACCGCACTGGACCTGTCTTGTTTATTTGTATAGCCCATAATTTTATATGGTATCCTGGACATCAAAAAATGATACATCAAAGAGACTCTCAATTCTCTTATTTTCCCTTAGAGAATATCAATGTGTTATTCTAACAGATAGTTAACTTGGCTGAACTCAAGCTCCAAATTCTAATATTCCATTTAGTTCTTTTAGCTTTAGGTACACTGCTTGGAATCTGCTCTGCACATGCATTCTTCAATGTCACCCAGAAACGTGAGCAGCATTTCTGTGCAGAATTTGTAGCTCCCTTTATGTGACTCACTCCTTTCTAGGATTACCCCCACTCACTTTACAATTGCCAAGGTCCCCCCAAATCTGTCCTGAAGTTAATTAAGCCTATGAGGTTATATAGCTACTGTCTAGGTTTTAGTGGCCCTTGTTTGTTACAGATTGGGATCTGCTCTCAGGTTAAAAGCTCCAAAGACAGGAAAGTCACTCAGTGCCCTTCCCTTCATTCAAGTGTCAGCCTCCTGTCCCGAGTGTCTGCCTGAGATTATTTCTTTCCCATTATATTCAGGAAATTGCTTATTATATTTATACTTGTTATTTACCTGAAAGTTGGTATTTGTGAAGCAGAACTTACCAGGCCAAGCATGTTGGAACTTTCTGTGACCTATCACTAGAAGCTCACCTCTTCCTACCACTTGCACCCTTACCCAAGACGCCACCATCTTTCACTTGAATTATTATCATATTCCTAAGTGGTGCACAGTTTCTGTTCTCTTCTTCCCATAGGCTATTTTTTTTTTTTTATCACAGATGTCAGAGTAACCCCATTTGAGTCATGTCAGCTCATAATCTTGCAATGTTTTCCTATCTTCCTGAGAGTGAGAGCCAACATCTATAACCTGGCTACAAAGCCCCACACAATCTGGCTCCCAGTAGCAGCTGTGATCTCTTCTCCTGCCACTGCTTCCATGCTCAGTTCACTCCAGGAAGTTACAATGACCACACCACTCTTCTTCAAACACCCCTGATTCACTGCCCCCTTGGAGACTGTGCTTGTTCTTCCTGGCTCACGAAATATTTGTTCCCAAGATATTTGCTTGACTCACATCTCCTTCAAATATTTGACCACATAACTTTCCCATTGAATTCTCCGATCATCCTATTTTAATCCTATCTCTTTAGTTTCATACTGCCCACTCTCTTTGCCTAATTTTCATCATCATCATATGTCCTACTTATTTGTTGATATTTTATCTCTGCCAGTTCATGAGAGCATATATCTTTGTCTGTTGATTCATTAAGGCATGCCAAGTGCCTAAAACAGTTTTAGGTATAGAGAAGGCGTTTGTAGACTGTTTTGAATACATTAGGTAAGTGGAAGCGCTGAATCTTAATTACCCAAGCATGGGCTTCAGCATCTAGAAAAATTCCTAACACATAACTTTCAATTCAAAAATATCCTTGAATTTGTAAGTGAATAAATCAATAAATGGGTAGCCCAATAATCCTTTCTGGGCTACAAATTCTTCATTTTTTTCTAAGTATCTTGTATTCATGCATAATATTAAAACTTTCTTTCTAGATAACCTTAGTGCACTCGTTTAAAGAATCATTTCCTTATTACAGTTGCAATTATCTGACAAAAAGCATATGTACAAGTGAGTAAATAGGCAGCTGCCTTATCATAGTAATAGATTGTAAACTTCATACATTCTGCCATTAACCAATGTCCTTTGAGTCTCAATAATTTTTTGATGATCTTATATGTGCCTTATTTTGAGCGAAATTTAATAGACATTAAAATGATCGAAATTCTAGAACCTGAGTTTGGGAGTCAGATGGATTTAGTTAGAATCCTGGTCTGCCCAACCCAAGACAAGGGGCGTGACCTTGGGCTCCCTGCTGAGCATGTGTCTCATCTTAAAATGAGGGTAATACCTTACCTACCTATTACATTTATTGAAAGAACTGCATACAATAATGTATATAACAAGCCTGATATACAACTGATTTTCAAAAATTTTCTTCCATTTTACTAATTTCCACTCCATTTTTTTGTTCCTTTATTTGTTTGTTTGTTTCATTTCTGCTCTTGGGCATTTAAGCTCTTTTTGTCATTAGCATTAAAGACTAAATCCACAAACTTTATCAAGCTAAGAAAAATCGTCCTCGGAGAGATTGAAGGAAGCTGAATTGCAAAGTCATTACTAGTGATTTCAGCAGATTCCTGCAGGAGCCTAACTTTAGTAAGGTGCCAAAAAAATAAATGTTTGCAAGTCATTCGTTTTGACCAAATAGCCTGCTGATGCTCCTAAAAGTTCATCAGCTTTTTTTTTTTTTAAGAAACATAAAAAGCAGCATTATTATTCTGTAGCCAGCCTCTTTAAGGGAAAACAGATCAAGTAGTGTGTGAAGCTTTCTCTAAGAACTGGCTTTGCCCCAAGGAGGTTTCTAGGTAGCTAGACTCTAAATATTTGCTGAATAAATGAAAGAATAAATAAATGTTTGAATTATTTAATTAATATAGTTGCTGAAGCCAATGAGCGTCTCTGTGGTTTTGGTCTTTCAACAGCCACTCAGCAGAAAAGGAGAAATATAGAGACAGCCTGTTGAGCTGTGCAGGGTGTGACTGGTCTTCTAAACTTGGCACTCAAACTGGAAGGCTATGTCACTGTTTTGCTACCTGTTGCCATAGTAATCATGGGTATGGCCACAATACCTGAAGACTAATGTCAAAATTTCCCCCCAGTTTTCTGATTGAGTTTTCACCCTTAATCTCAAAATGTTGCTCTCCTCTTTTCTTCTTGTCATGCTGACATATATTTGCTTTCATATTTTCTCAAAAGCAGGTCTGCAGTAGCTCATGAGATACTAGCATACATGAAAAGGAGGAATCCTAGAAGTAATTTCCTTTATGAAAATTATATGTTTTTTTGTGCTTAACACAATACTTCTTGGTTTAAGAATATCTCTTTCAAATGTTAAGCCAGGTCTCATGAGGATTCTTTCATCGAACTCTATCTATGTTGACTTAAGATAAGGAATTGAAACGTCATTCCTTAAGACTTGATGTTTTCCTCCTAAGTACATTTCAATGCACGTGACTTCAGAGACTGCCCTTAATAGAACTAACACAAAAGTAAATTCATGAAGTCTGAAATATTACTTTCTATAATTCAAATTCCCTTATGCTGTACTTCTTCTAAACGATGCAGTTACCAAAGGCCCAATAGGACTTGTAGGCCTACTATCAAGACATTTTCAACAGTGACTCCAAGAAAAGAACAATCATGAGAATCTGACATTTTTTTTTCTCAGTTCATGGCATTTATTTTCAATCTTTAGCGCATATGCCTGTTTCCTCATTTACAAATTATTAGAAACAACAGTACACATTATGAATTGTTACTAGGAAGAGAACAAGCTAATATATGCAAGATGATTAGAAATGTTAGCCATTACTATTCTGTTTATCTTTATTAAACCAAATGACGTTTTCTATTTTTAATATATTTTCCTATTTAATGGAGAAAAAAGTTCACTGTCGTTTCTGCCCCAAAACCCTCAATCCCAATTCATGACTACACTACTTTCTCTAAACTTTATTGGTAGAATTTAGCTGCTTGTCAAAGTTTCAAACAAACAAGGTTAGGAAGGAAGAGAATAATGTAAGTGGAAGAATTAAAGTAACATAACAAGGACCTAAATTTATTAGTATTGTATTATAAGCTCACAGTATAAAGGATTGTATCATCCATATATTTATTATTCACAGCGTGTACAGCATTGTCTTGTGTATGAATAGTGTGTAAAAAATCTGAATGAAAAAAGAATGATTGAATAAAGGAAATAATAAGTGAATGACAGTTGCCAAGTGCCCTTAAAGCCTTGTAACATGCTTGTTCAAAGAAGAGTTAGAAATACAGTAAACAAGACTTGGCAATTACCCATATATTGAATTTGTTCAGGTTTTCCTGTGTTCTAGAAGTTATCACACTAATCAGAAACTGTTACATTCATATATGTGACTCATCAAAATAAAGTCATCAAAGAAAGGAAGATAGAGCAGATAGAGAAACTTTTCTGGCAAATTCTATGACAAATTATGATTGGAGTCTTAGAAGTAGTCCTATATTTTTAAAATTCTAAACTTCAGAACTTTTGAAATAAAACAATCATTTTATTGAAAATAAAAGAAGGGTTAACAGTGTGCTTTAGATAAAGTTTTTCACATGATCATACTTATTCACTGACAGTTTCATTTTCATACTTGTGCAATACAGAAGGAAATAGAGATACTTGGAAGTGCTCAGCCCGGCGAACAAGCTACAGGATGAAATGGCCCACCCTAGGAACTATCTACTTTACCTAATGGTACACAATGGAAAATAAACCTGTCTTAAAAAGAAAAAATGGGAACATAACAGGTGTTTGGTTGATTCTAGAATAAAATGCAAATTTTGAACAACTGAGATTAAACTTTAGAAATTCAAAGTCTTTCCTACTTTCAAGTTCTACCTAGGTTCCCAAAACTTCTCTCCTACAGACCCCCAACCCCCAGCTCCTTACATAGACATTTGCACTTCTCTCTAAGCATGGCTCAAAAGCAGCATTTCTCAAACTTTCTCTGATCAGGATTCACTGAGCTGAAAGGTAAACAAAAGAAAATATGGTCTACTTCCCTGATTCTAGCATTGAAGAAAACTTTGTGATGGTAACAATTGGGGAGGAACAATTAGAATAGTAGCATTTCAGCAATTACGCAGGAACAAAGCCATCAGGAAAAGTGTAACCTAGGAATAATTCTATACATATATTAAATAATGCAAAAATAGGAGCAACTGAAAACCATAGCTAGCTTAAAACAATCCTAAAATTATAACGAGGTTAGAGAATTTTCTCTGAAAATCTGGGCAATCCCAACAACGTAAGTGTGCGTTAGAAGTTCTTGCTAAGCATTGCTTGGCAGTGGGATTTCTTAGCAGAATATTAAATTAGGATCCTCAAATTTTAGAAGGGTAATTATTTTAATTTGCGAATATCAAATTTTTAAACTATTAATAACACACTTGGAAGATTACTCACAGCTAGGTAATATTTATGTGAACATAAATATAAGCATATATTGAATTCCCAAACTTTTTCCACTTCTAAAAAACTGAGAAACAGACTTTCTGAACTGCTCTTGGGCTTCAGACTATGCTGAGATGAAGCCACAGCTATATTTCAGGGGCTTAGTCACAGATAATATGCATTTTGGTGTCACCTACTGGCATGATGTGACATGACATGGCAGACGTTTATGAGCCAAAGCAATTAAAATGGTAATGATGCATTGTTCTGTGTCAAACACTGCGTCAGGCACAAAAGGTACAGTAGTAAGCAAAATAAACTACTACTTCCAGTATCAGGAGAGACAAATATTAATAAAATAATCACAAAAATAGAGACAAGACGGAATGGTCCTAATCCTAGGGATCAGAGAGTGCTGAGGCTGAAGGCAGGGTCTAAGTTCTCTAGGCAAACAGAGGAAATTGGGAGATGAAGGGGAGCAGACTGGGCAGGGGACTGGACAGGAGGGAGCCTGACGTGTTTGAAGAAGTGAGGGAAGCTATGGTGGCTGGAACCCAGAAAGCTGAAGGGAAAGGAGGGTAGGAGTGGTGAAACATGAAGCTGAGGAGATAATAATAGTAGTTGTAGTAATAAGATGCTCTTTCATGGATAATTCTCTAGCATGGCTTCACAGAGCTCCAACCTGTTAATGCTGAATTTAATTGTATTCAACAGCTACAAAGGACCACATCCTATAGCTTCAATGTTCTCATCCTCAAGGTCATTGGAAAATGTTGTTATCAAAATTAAGGGTGTAGTTCAATAAACTGACAAACTCAAGATTCAAAATTGTTTTTAACAGCCAGGAGTTGGGGGTTAAAACAAATCAGTTGAAAGTTAAAAAAAAATAATTAAAGTCCTTCATGTAAGATGAAAACAAAAGTATGCAAAAATATGGGAGCAAACTGGCTTATAAAAAAGATATGGAAATTTTAGTTGGCCTTAGGTTCAATATGTGTCAGAAGTGTGAAAAGACATGGAATATTAACTTATGATTTTTTTAAGTATCTTTTCTGGATCAATGGAAGTAAGAGTCAGGAGTCTTTGCAGTTCTCCGTTCTACATTTTAAGGATTTTGACAAACTAGAAAAAAACGACCTGTGTAATGTAGAGTTTAAATGCATGCCAAATGGGATTCTTAGCTTGAGGGTAAAGGGCCTACCGAAGACATGATAAGTTTTTCAAACATTGGAAAACTTGTGATGTAAAAGGACTGAATTCCTCCAGTGTAAAGAATAGAACAAAGGCAAATGGATAGACACTACCAAGGGTGGAAATTACAATGAAAGTTTCTGGAAAACAGTAAGTTTATACAAATATATACTGTTTTAACAATGGTGAGGCACCAGTGGTTATTGTTTCTGAGGCCAGCATCCTATGCAATGTAAAAACCCAAAGATGAATGGAGAAACACAACTCCTATTTTCTGTTCTACCTGACAGCACAAGTTGCCAATGATGCATTACTCATCAATGACCCCTGGCTTCAAAAGCAAATAGACAATAATGCAGAAAAAAGAAGACAACCTAATTTTATAAACTGAAGACAGTAGAAGATAAGCACTGAAAGACAGAGAAGAGAATGGCAAAGAAAAAAGAACTGTTTTCTTTTATTTTCTCATTTTACTCTCTCGTGTGCTTTTTTAACCTACATTCTTGTTTTTACTTTTCAACTATCATCTTCTGCTTCTTAAAGAATGGTTACAGTCTTGCTTAGTGAATTCCAGGACTCGTGGGACTTTAAGGAGATAACTTGAGAACCACAATAACCGCAAAGTTTATGTAGTAATAAACATCCTAATGTACTGCACAAAGTGAGAACAAAATGAAGTCAAAGTACAGTTTAAATATACTGATGGAAAATTAATTTACAGTGAGTCACTAAAGGGAACTGGGGACACATCCTGTCAAGATGACCTCATTGAATCCACACTTCTCTCTCCTACACAAAGGCCCTTGGTTCTCTCCTAACCACAACAAAATCATAGTATAATATTTTAAAATAGGTGCATGCCTGGTGGGCCAGACCTAATTTTGAGCTTCCAGTATTTCTTCTTCTTTTCTTACAAACTACCTTAGAAAAAAAGTATGTCTAAGCAAATAAAGCCTGCATTTGTCAGTGTGAGCTAAAGTTACCTGTTCTGGTGGACGAAAGGATTGTAGCCTTGGTGTGCTAATTTAAACACAGTTGAATATAATGAGCAGATAAAAATGAGGAGCTGCAATTGGTGGTAAGAAGGAACAGGATTGTGGTGTCATTGGCATAAATGTATCTTAGCTATTTTTAAAAGATAGAAATAATTACTGGCTCCTGAGAAGAAGCCAATGGTTAGTTGGTCAGTGGATTACTTCCTGATGAACATTAGATGGCATACCAAATGCTGGGTTAAGTCCAAAACAGTTTTACCTCAGATCAGTCTGATGGCTTTGAGGAAAGGAGGAGGCAGTCACATCTTATGATTTTCACATGGGAATATCATTTCTGATATTACCTTGAGTTTGGAAGATGAAAGAAGACTATATGAAATATTAAGCTTTCCAAATTATGCATTCTTTGGCCATGTGAAAAAACAAGCATCATTCTTCATGGCCTCAGTCTGTAGTAGCTGTGACTTGCATACAACAGCCAAGCTTCTCTAAGTCCTGACAACCGGTTGAGGTTGTTCTGCAAAGAGAAAATGAAGTGATGTTTCACAGGCAGAAGATCTGGTCTAATGCAATTTAACTTGTAGAGTATGGAGGAGTATACGTTCTAACAATTATAAAATGACTTGCAATAGCATTATTGTGTAATGCACTTTCACATATGTGGTGATGCTCCCCATCACTTACTTGTGATTTCTATACCTGTTAACATGTGTCGAAACACCTTCTCAGTATATGTTTTACTTTTTTTCTATAGACTGTAAAGGAGGCAAAAATTAGATGCTTCCCTAAGCTTGGAAGCAACATTGTTCTCCAAGAGCCAAATGTAGAATCAAGATGTCATAAGGCAGAAAAGTACATAAATATCCTAAAGAAACAAATGGTTCCCAGGTTGTCAAAAGCTGACTGTAACTTGACAGGGTATATTAACAACAACAAAAAGAACATGACTATCAGAGGGAGGAAATCATTGTATCAGTCAAGGATCAGTACTGGAAATTGAAACTGCTACCAAAACTCTATCTTTCAAGGACATGCCACTAAAGCTATGATGAAGGATTCAAAAAGCTGCCACTACTGCAAATAGACCTCAAAGCAGTAGACTAGATGCTGGAACTCTGTTACTAGCAGAAAACAGCACAACCAAAAGCATTAGAAAATAAAAATGGCCTCAGCCTCCTACGTTTCCCAAATGTTGCACAAATGAACACACTGGAAGAATCTACTTCACCTCCAGAACCCTATGGTTACACAGAACGGGAACTGTAATTCTTACCTTTCCAAACTCTGCAGGGCAAGAAGGAGGTGAGAATGGATGCTCAGAGCTAGTCCACCCTATCTGTGAAGGTCACCAAGTACCCTCCAAGGAACTAGTGTTGCTTGTCTTCTGATTTAGATGTGGGTGCTTTAAATGTACAATTTTTAAAAAACATTTATATCAAAGAACTAACTCTCTCTGACTGGATTTCATGTTCACCTGGCAGCCTTCTGATTATAAATTTATTTCCTAGGTACCTTGCCTAATGGGAGAGAATATACTAGGCAAAGGATCCTAGTCTTTTGGGGACTTATATTTCACATTTTAATTGCTGTCTTTTCTCAATATTGAGATGCTGATTATGGTATGTAACCATGTTTTTTTTTTTTTTTTTTTTTTCGAGACAGTGTCTTGCTTTGTCACCCAGGCTGGAGTGCAATGGTGTGATCTCGGCTCACTGCAACCTTCACCTCCTGGATTCAAGCAATTCTCCTCCCTCAGCCTCTCGAGTAGCTGAGATTACAGGTGCATGCCATCACGCCTGGCAGATATTTTGTATTTTTACTAGAGACGAGTTTTCACCATGTTGGTCAGGTTGGTCTTGAACTCCTGACCTCAGGTGATCCGCCCACCTTGGCCTCCCAAAGGGCTGAGATTGCAGGTGTGAGCCACCATGCCTGGCCATAACCACGTATTTTAAAAGAACCTTAAAGAAAAAGAACCACCACCACATTAAATGAATTTCTCCATTGTAAGAGGTGCCTTCATTTTAATAATGTTGAAATGCTTAAAAAATTGCAATTCAGCATTATTAAGAAATACAATAAAATGTGCATCCTGATTTTATAATTTTTTTAAGGTTAACTAAATCTATTCTAAGAACCAGATCCATTTCCAGTATGTTTATGTATCCTGATTCCTAAGGCAACACAGCCAAAGGCCAGGCCTAGATTGTGGTACTTTGACCAGAAGAGTAGTATCATGTTCAGACCCCTCTTAGTGACCAGCCCACTTTGAGAAGATCACATCTCTCTCTGGCCTTTTGTTCATATTGCCTGTCCGTGCAGAGCTATAACAGTTTTTAGTCAATGTCCACTTATGCAGTGAAGTTTAGTAAGGCCAAAGGCAGGTCCTTACCACCTTACATAAGCGGAAATAACACAGCCTCGGAGGCAGTAGTTTCTATGCCTATGATGCAGCACTATTCTTATCTTTGTTACTTTACTGTTTCACATGTACCTGGGGTAATGATTATCACGGGTACATGAGATACCATTAAAAAGAAAAACTGATCAAAGGAGGACAGATACCAACCAGCACCACCATCTGTAGTTATTTACCAAAAAGCCAGGAGCTGCAAGTTTGAAAGGTCATTTAAAAATAAAATATCAAGCAAGTATAATAGCTCATACCCAGACTTAATTACCTAGGAAATATGACAAGTGGCTTCAAATATATTCACATATTATCTTATTTAAATACGTGGGAAGCTATGGGTTCAAATCTCAGTGTTGCCACTTCTTATTCCTATGGCTTTTGGCAAGTTATTAATGTAACTAAATCTGATTCTTCACTATAAAATGGAGATAGTAATATCTACCTCCTAGGGTCATTTTAATTATGAAAATGAAGTAATATAGGTAGAATGCTTAGTACAGGGCTTGGCAATAAGATATACTTAATACCGAGGAGTTATTGTTATAATTATTAATAAGCATATAATTGTTTGGGAAGGAAGCTGACACATAGCACAACGTGAATCAAAGATGAAATGTCATTCAGTAGAAGAAAACACGTAACTGTGGACTTGAGTCTATTCTGGCTGTGACTGAGTTTAATAAAGAATTATGTCACGTGGCAGGAGATCCTCTGTATATGGATAGGAGGAGGATTTCCAAGCATGTAGGAAAGATGTGAAGCTGCAAACAATTTTTTTTAGGGACCTTGAAGTGAGCTACCTCTCACACTGTAAATAATTATGACATCTTCCATAAACCAGCTTTCAGAAGACCACTGTTGGCCTGGTCCTATTTAAACCTCTCTGGAAGAAATCAGGGAATGTCCACTGGCATTTTTATTTGGTTTATAGTCTCAAATTGGGTTGAGGTGCAAATACCACTTACCTTGAAGAATTTATCCCAGTCTTACTTGTGTATTTTATATGATGTTTCCTCCAATCCTGACCCTAATTGAAGGAGCAGCATTCTCACAGGTATTATTTCTCAAAGACAAATTCATAAAAGAGTACACAAACCCCTGAAAATGAGCCAGAGAAAAGAAGATGCAGACAAAAACACAGACACAACTGAATAAAAACTGCAAAACAACCAGGGTCAGGAATTAATAGAGACTTCAATAAAAGAGAGAACAAATCTCTCAAGTTCATCTGTTCATCCCCAGCCTTCTTTGGTGAGCTGACTGAGTTCAGTGCTTTGGCTAGTTTTATATGGGAGAAAGTGCTGGGCTGGCTTTGAGCAAAATGGAAGTCATCTCTTCTCTGATGAGTCACATTTAGGACGTGTCTTTATGGCCTGCAAAACTGTGAAGACACTTCCATATCGCTTCTTTCCTGTTTCATGCCTGGGCACAGCTACTGGTCTCATTGGAACGATTTCTAATTTTACGTTTTTAAGTCTGATACTCAACTGAGCTATAGTTTTATGTACCTAGCTCCTGCAAATATCTCTAACTGCCAAATTCTCTCAGCATGTCAACCCAACAAGCGCAAAACCAAACCAGTATCACTAGTCCTCCTCTACCAAGAATAATTTTTTATTATTTTGCTCTCCTAATTTTACAATTTCTGTCCTAAGCCCCTTCATTCCTTTATGCACACAGGCTGGCACATTTCCACACACCTTCAACTTTTCTGGTTCTTGCCACCCACAAGTATTCACCATGTCTTCCCCTTCAATGTCTGTGAAATCCACCCTTATCTCTTTCCATTGATAATACTCAAGTTTTAACTCCCATAACTTCTTATAGCTCTGTAAGGCTTTTGTAATGAGCTCATAATTGGTTTCCTATCCTCTTATCTCTTCTGAATCCAATTCATTCTTACCCCACTGTCAAATCAATCTTTACGTTATATAAACCCTGATTATGTTTAAAATGTTTACGAGCTTCTCACTACTGGTTAATAAACTAGAAACTTATCCAAGCAGTCAACACCCTCCATTATATGTTCCCTTATCTTCTTAGACATTTATCTTTTATTATTCCTATATGTCTATATAAATTTCATCCTAACATAGCAACAAATACTCATCATCTTCTTTGCCCCTTGGGTGGGATCTCTCTGCAAGGGGTGTTTTATACTGGCTCATAGAATTTGGTCTATGGTTTAAACTCTGGTCTCCCACAATGGTAACTACTTTGGTGATGCACGTTTTATTAATGGCTTTCTTTCCTTGCCCCATTCTTCTGCTGGCATTGCCTTTACCTTGTATAGTAGACTGATTGTATCAACAATCTTAAATCTTTATCCATCCCCATATTCATATACTTTGCTGTATGACCTCACTAAAAAGGCAAAATGTATTTCCTCACCTTTTGAGTCTAGGATGAACTTACATAGAATGCTATTCACAGGCCTCCAACGACCACATGAAGCATAATTGACCAAAGACTTCTGCTCCCAGCTGCTATCATCTAAAATTCATCACTGCATCTGTACTGAGACCATGCTTCCTACAGACCACCACAGCCTATGACTGTCCATTCTTGGGAGACACAGGATTCCTCTGACAGCCAAATTTGGCTCGAAGACTCCTCAATGGCCTTGCCAAAGCATTGTTAGATTGCAGGACAGTCAGGGATGCTTCCAAACAACTTTCCTTCCCTCTCTCATTCAGTCAGAGTCAGACCTGCGTCGTAGTCTCATGGCTATCCCAGCCTTTCCAGGATCTCTTCCATTTTCTCTCACAGCCGTTTTCCATAACCAAATCCTAATATGTTTTGTCTAATCTTGGCAGTGTTGGCATCTGCTTCTTGGACTTTGTGACTTTTCTGGGGTGATAGCAGACATGACAAAATCAGAGGCTTTAAGACATACTTGTGTATTTCTGCTTGCTGTTTCCTTGTGTCATCTTCATGAGAGAGACAGGCCCTGTTCCTGAGAAGGGTGAGAAACACATGGAACAAAGCAAAGGCACCCCAATCATTGCAGCTGAGGCCTTCCCAGATCAACTCATGGCTAACTGACCCCCAGACAGAGAGGAAGAGAGTCCAGCCAAGATCAGCTGAGCCTCACACAAATCAGCTGAATGCCACAGACCCCTGAACTAAATAAATGCTTATTGTTGTAAGGCAGGGTAGAGCAAGGGTTGCTTGCTATTCAGCATTATTGTGTCAATAGAAAGGTGATAAACTTCCCAAATAAACTAATTGCCCTCAAATGCTTATCTGGAGGAATCTGACCCAAGACAATATGTAAATACATTGTATACTATGTTGTGATAATGTGCACTCAATAGTTTAGAATTGAAAACTTATTCTTACTTTCCAAGAACCCTGGACTGAGGAACAAAACCTGGCACTCCGTATAGCACCAAAGATGAAGGGAAGTGAAGTAAAGATTCAACACAGAACTTTCTGTTGGATTACCTGGGTCTTCACTGGTTTAGAAAAGAGGCTCAGAATATTCCTGATTAGAAAGGCATCTTGTGAATCGACCTCTGTGCCCCTTCCCAGGCTGCACTGAGTGACAAGAGGAACTTTCTTTCCCTTCTCATTTAAGATGCACAAAGAAATTCTGAATCTACCAGCACATCCTTAAAGGAACTGTTCATCTGAGTCGAACTGGACAGATTTCTGCTGCTTGGCACCAAGGAACACCTGGCTAAAATGGATCTACAAACAAAACGGCAAGGAAGCGGAACTTTTCTGCAGAGACATTCTGCATTCCTACAAGTGTAGGAAAAAGCAAAGTACAGGGAAAGCAGCCCAGCTGAGCCTGTCAATAGAACAGCTAATATGGCCAGGAGGAAACTGCTGGTCTGCCCTATTTCCTAGAGTAATCAGAGTAGTAGCTGTTTAAACACGTGCAAATAGAGCTAGAACATTCATCATTACACATTTTTTTCTTTTTTTAGACAATGTCTCTGTTGCCCAGGTAAAGGGCAGTGGCACAATCTCTGCTCACTGCAATCTCTACCTCCCAGGCTCAGGCAATCCTTCCAGCTCAGCCTCCCAAATAGCTGGGACCACAGGTGTGTGCCACTGTAGTGTCACATCTGGCAAATTTTTGTATTTTCTTGTAGAGACAAGGCTTCACCATGTTTCCCAGGCTGATCTTTAACTCCTGAGCTCAAGTAATCTGTCTACCCTGGCTTCCCAAGTGCTGGGATTCTGGGTCCGCAGCATCTGGCCCATTATATATACATTTTTAGATGAGGACAGATACAGATACCTGTCAACTTGATGTCTCCAGTCCCTAGCTCAATGCCTGGCACATAGTAAACATTTTACACATATTTGAATGTGTGAACAAATGTTTTATAACTACATCCTAGATCTAACAAAGTTTTCAGGAAAAGAGTTTTCTCATTTTAAAAACTGTTTATTTTGCTATAGTTACAAGTCCATGTTATTGTAGTAATTCTGACTGGGCCACTTCTGAACAGAATAGCTTTATCTCTCTGTGATTCAATTTCCTCTTCTAAAAAATGTGGATAATAATAACACTAACTTGTAGAGTTGTTACTGGATAAATTGCAATTAACATTTAAAACATGTTAAAACATAAAACATGTTAACATAAAAAACATTCAAAACATGTCAACTGTTTTGAACAGTGCCTGGCATTTGTTAAGTGTTTTATTAATGTTATCTAGGAGAAGCTGTGATAGTGATAGTAGAGTAATAGTAAGCAGTAAGAAAATCAATTTACATCATCCAAGGATATATCATAAAGCTTCATTAAAATGTGGGTTTTACAGGACAATAGTAACACCTTCACTAAAACTTTCCCATGTTTAAGTGAAAAATAGGTCTTAATTATTAATCTATAACTCACACTAAAAAATATTTTATTGGTACATGTTTCCAGCAATATAGTCAAGTAAATGACTAAGACTATTAATAGATTTGTATTTACTGAAAATGATAAAATATTGGGATTATTTTAAATTTCTAAGTTGCAATGCATTTTACCTCTTCCAGCTTTTTCTAAAATGTTTGGATATACTTAGTCTTTTCCTAAGTTCTGAGGCACTCACCAAGGAGAGTTGACTGTCAGTCATTGGCACATTTGTCCACTTGTCTTTTGCTCGGGAGCACCTAACCTCTCTGTGCCTGGGTGGGTGGTTTCCTGTCTGTGCTTGGTTTGAACCTGTTCCAGAGCTTGTGGTTTTTGGCTAGGCTTTTACTTTGTGTTATCATCCTACTGCATATTAAACGATGGTGTTGATTTTGCAATTGGGTGTATGACTCCTGGATTTCTCAGAGGGAATTATGAGAATCTTTCATGTTCTGGTTTGTATGTTCTTTTCTCTTTTCACTCTCATACTCAGCAGGCTTCATCAAGTCTAATCTTTGAGCTGAGACATCTTTTCTTTTTTCATTTCAAGATGAGAAACACATTTTGAGTAGCAGAGTCAGAATTATTAGATAGAAAATTTGATTAAGCTAAAGTAATTAGGAAATAATGTGAAAGAAAAACTGTTGCTTTTCTTATCAAACTAAAGAGCAAGGCAGTAATTGGAGAACATAGATTTGTTGCGTGACTTAAATAGAAGCAAAACAGGCATTTATGAATGAATGCCAAATTCTTAGAGTGAGATGGAGTAGACGCTTTTTGTCCTGCTGCCTCTTTACCCATTGAAAAGGATGGTCTCTCTCACCAATATTATGGGCATGTTTCTCCAGTTTATAATTCTATACTCCATTAAAATACCTCAGGGAAAAGATCATCTTTTAGGGTATTTTATATCATTTACACCTTAACAGCAATGTCTACATTAATCAATTTCTCTCTCCCCTTCATCTCCCACTTCTTCCTCTCTCTTCCCTTCCTCTCTTTCTGTCTCTTTATCTTGAGAGCTAGATCAAAATGCCATTTGATGAAGAAATGGGTCAGAGTCTAAAATCTTCAAAATCCATTTCATTCACTCAGCATGAATATGTAACAAACTCATTTCTATCATGTACTGTACTAGACACTGAAAGTACAGATTCAAGCAAGACAGATACTCCTGAAAATTCCAGAGAGTTGTCTGAGGAGAGAATCAGACATGTAATGAAATAGCTTTTATCCTTAGCACTAAAAATTCCTCAAGTTAAATTTTTGTACCCCCTTAAATGTGGGTTGGGTTTTCCTTCAAGTTTCTTAGCCTTGTGTATGAAGCAACATTGCTGGAACTTCACCCATAGTCTGACATGGTGGCATCATCTAGGTATGGACTCTGACTTCATGACCCCATTTCAAAATCATGAAACAATACCAAAGCCTTTATTCTCCTCCCTTTTCTCCATTTGTCAGAGGAAATCTCAGAACCATGTAAGCTTATTTAGCAAGTAAGCAGGCACTGAAGCTACGTAGGTAAGACAGGAACTGGGTGACCCAGAGCAAGGCATTCTAAACAGGAGCACCATAGCTCTCAGTCAGATATTTCCAGTCCCTTGTGCATCTTGTCCATCTGTGGACTTCTCAATACTTCTGTATTATGTGGATGACTATTACAATGAAGATTCTGAATTCTCTCATGAAGGACTTAAAGAGTCTTATGGGATGCCAAGTGAGTGTCTATAGTTGGTTCAGTGGTTAGCTGTAAGTATTATTTATCTCACCATCCTACATGTGAAAATTTCTTACTATGATAAACACAGGCATTTCTGCTTAAAAAAAGGAGTTGACTGCCCGCATGTCTCAAATTGCCTTGCAGTCATGCTGGGCTCAGAGAATACCTACCTAGTTGATTTTACAAAGATAATCTTTGTAATATTAAAGACAGAATCACCACTTTGCCCCTAGTTTGATAGTACGTAGGTCAGTAGGGTTGATAAAAAAGAACACGTTGATACATGTGATTTAGGTAAAAACCCCATGTTTGTATGGCAAATTGTTATTTATAGAGCCTTCACCACAAACCTGTAATTTTGGTAATATCTCTAGTTTACTGATATAAAGAATGAAGCTCAGGGAAATTATATAATATATACACTTACTTCACAGTTAAAGTGACCATGGGCTAAGAATACCTGAGCAGTAAAACTCTCAGGTGAAAAAAAATTGCAGAAATTCTTTATATCGGGGCAAATATGCTTTATGTTTAAGAAAACCTAAGATATAAAAAGCTAAACTCAAAATAAATACATTGGCTGAATGACTACTCACTTTATAAAAAAGAATATTTGTTTTGCATAAAGTATCACATGCAGTTTCTTTAAATAATAAGTACCTGCATGTTAAGCATGGTTTCATGGTTTTACTACTCCAATTTTTTGTTGTTGTTGTTTTGAGATGGAGTTTTGCTCTTGTTGCCAAAGCTGGAGTGCAGTGGTGCAATTTTGGCTCACTGCAACCTCTGCCTCCTGGGTTCAAGCTATTCTCCTGTCTCAGCCTCCCAAGTAGCTGGGATTACAGGTGCACACCACCACGCCCGACTAATTTGTTTGTATTTTCATTAGAAACTGGATTTCACCATGTTAGCCAGGCTGGTCTTGAACTCCTGACCTTAGATAATCCACTTGCCTCAGCCTCCCAAAGGGCTGGGATTACAGGCATGAGCCACCACACCTTGCCACTATTCCAAATTTTATTTAGCCACAATGGCATTGAAAAAAGCCTACAGGGTAAAGTGAGTCACAATCATTCTCAAAAGAGGTAGGCCATGTATGAGATTCACCACCTGGAAGGTCACTTAGTGAAACAGAGTTTCTAAGGTTATAATATGCAGTTTCCAATATGTGTAACATAAAACCTAAAACTAAAAGCTACACTGAGCTAATTGATAAATAAAACTGGCTACTAGTGCAGGACTTATATAATGCTCCACAGGGATGGAAATGTCAAAGAAGGCAAAATGTTACTAATCCAGAAGTTGATATTTTAAACAAATTTATCTTAAAGGGATAAAATAAATTAAAGTAGCATAATTATCCAGGTGAGTGACTGTTCTTAATTTGGTAAGGGAGGAGTTGAAGTGGGGGTGAACTCCCAACCCTAGGTACTAAAGCCTATGACTCACAAATCTCCAGTATACTCACCTGTCGGCTCTGGGTACCGTGGCAGAAGCCTGAGGAGAGGATGAGGTCACAGGGTGGATTTTGTAAGCTTATCCTCCTATATCTCCAAGAAGGCCTCAGTTAATGTCAGTTCACTAACTCTTCTAAGCCTTTGAAAGTCACTAAGACTAAATATGTAGTTTGGTCCTAAAGACCTATGAACTCATCAAAAACCACCGTCTGGATGATAATCCCTGTCCTCCTTTGATGCACGCTTTCATCTGTGTATGCTGTTCCACTCTCCATAGCACAATCCGGGGAGAACTGTAGCATGGGCCAGCTCCCCTCCCAGCTTGAATGCTACTAGCTTCATGAGAGCTCTCTGTCTTGATTTTACCATTTCATACAACTATAATCTCCTTTATATAGACAGAGGCCATGAAAAGCTAGAGGTGCTAAATTGTGTAATCCCAATCTCCTTTCTAAGGCTACAAGAAACCCAAGCAGATCTCTAAAAAAGCACCTATAATTACAGATAATAGAAACAAAGTCAGAACTTCAGACCTACCATATTAAAGCTACAGAACACTAAAGCTAGAAAAAAAATCAAGATTTTCATGAATTCTTTATGTAGTTTTCAGATTTTTTAATATTAAATATTTCCTACTAACTTGGAATCTAAGGATATAATCTGTAAGATATATGATGCTTCATTTTCTACATACGTGCATGTTATTGGTTAAGCTACAGATGGAAAATGTGTTTTAATTCACATATCAATTCTGACCAATTGGAATTGACTTCTCAGAATGTCATGTTGAAATATCTGAGATTGCATCTACAATTCAAGGAGAAGTAGCTTCTGAAGTCCTCCATGAACAAAGAAGGAAAAATGTTGGCATCTTGACTGTATTTTCAATCTTAGAGCAAGGCAATTAGCTGTTGTTTCTGCAATGATTTGAAACACTAAACAGCTGTTCTCTAGATTGTGATTTAAATGAAGAGTAAGAAAAACAAGCAATCTACACATTTTACTCTTCTTATCATTTAGAAATATCTTGAAACAAACCACATTTTAGATACTGGTAATAAACATCATCACACCCCTCAGAACAAGCCCTGGTACTCTCCTTCTATGAAATGTGGGAGAAGTACAAATGAAAAAAAAACTTATAGACTATATTACACCCTCCCTTTCAAACAGCATAATCACAAATTAATAGTTATACTCTAGATTAGCCATATGAAAGAGCAGGGAAAAAAAGGAGAAAAAAAAATTAACATCTATTTACCCTCCCCACCCCTACTACCACACCAAGGAATCTGTGAGTTTCTTTTGATTATGATTTTCTTGAATATAAAACCTCCATAGTAAAAATTGTTAACATTTATTGATTGCTTACTACGTGACAGATGCTATTCTAAGGTTTTTAAAGTGCATTTTATTAATTTAATCCTCAAACAAGCCTGTAAGAGTACTATTATCTTATTTTACAGAAGAGAAAATTGAAGTGCAGAGAATTAAGGTACCTTCTCCATGGCCAAAAAGCTTATATGTGGCAAAGCTGAGATTTGGAGGTGGGCACTCTGGCTTCCAGTCCTACTGTACTGTACCACTTATCTGCATGATAGCACTTCGGAGATGAGGCAACCCAATGGCAGTCTCACATTGGAGGGCAAGACATATTTACACTTTCTGGAGGATCCAACTTTTTTGCTTTAAATAGTGAAGAGTAATTCAGCATCATCTTTATTCTTTCTACTTTCTCTTGTTTTCCACTTCTTATTGCCAAATACATTTTTGAATGCCTATGTACAGGGCATGGCGCAGGGATCGCAGGACCTATGAGAAGAAAGAGAGGTATAAATACACATTTTATATTCACTGATAAGCATGTTTTTTCCCATCTGACTAGACCTCAAAACCAAGATAAAAAATTGGCAGTAGAATACATTTGTTGTTATAGAGGCTTGAAAATGATGACCATATTGCTATCTACTTGACCTGTAACTAAATAGAGAAAAGTCAAAATTAAAGAGCTGAGGAATAGAAAGAAGTTGGCTTACGTGTTTTAAAGATAAGCTTCACGTGACAATAATCATTTGTTATTTTGTTTGGAATAACGTTTTTCATTTTTAACAGCGTTTTTTTTTTTTTCTTTTTTTTTTTCTGAAAAGGGTATGCTGTAATCCAATGAATAGATTATGGATGACATTTAACAGATTTTTTTTCTAACCATGTTTCAAATATGTTACAGTCACAAGGCTTTGTCTCTCTTTCAGTGAAAGAAAATAATGACCAGATGCTAGATTTCTTGAGGTTCAACAGTTAATGGCTCCAAAAATAAAAGTTAAATATATTTAAAAGTAAATTCAATAAGCAAGTTATTAACCATAATCTGATAATTTACACATTTAATTTTTTTCCAATAAACCCCTTAATGTGATACAAGGTAAATTATCTAAACTTAGCATCAATGAAACATTTTTCTTAGGGGAAAGGAAAATTGGATTGCATGGCTCTGACTCAAACCAGAATCCATCTGTTCCAGGAATCTGACCTTAATTACTCCCACCACCCCACTGACTGCAGGAGCTATGCATCCCGTTTCATCATCTAGCATAGGCATGGATATTTGCCTTTCATTAAGTAAGTCATAGCAGAGCTAAGAAACAACTTCAAGGTCTAGATAAGTTTATTAAAGCATGGGAAGCTTCAATTGTAAATAAGTTAAAAATAATTTAAATGACAAAATCATGAAGACAAATTTATGTTGCATAAATATCACCTAAGCTATATTCAGTGAAAATTTAAAGCATTCCATTCTTCTATTAATATATGAAAAGAATAAGGATAAAACCAATTATGCCAAAAAAAAAACTAATAAAACAATCACCAAACTTTTGCTTCTATAAATGGATGGGGAGCCACTTTCAAGGACCCTCTTGATAAAATGTAAGTCACTTAAACACAAATTCCAACAAATTTTAATGCATTGTAGGTGTAACTAGAAAGTGAAGAAAACTCCAAAAATCACATCAAATAAAAAACTAAAACAAACAAACAAAATACATAGGGAAAGAAGTCTACTAAAACCATAAGAGAAAGCTCTAAATAGGCAAATTAGGGAAATACAGACAGTAAAAGTTGGTTTTCCCAATGAATGATAGTCCATAAGGTTGAGTATATGTAATATGAAAATTTGAAATCTGAAATGCTCCAAAATGTAATACATTTTGAGCATCCACATGATGCCACAATTAGAAAATTCCACACCTGACCTCAGATGCTGGGTTGCAGTCAAACTGCAGTCACACAACACACAGTTCATTCAGCACCCTCAAGGGGAAAAAGACCCTCCCAGCCCCCTTCAGCTACAATATATCTTTTTCATGAGCCCCAGATTCCCCTACCCAAGCACACCCATAAAAGGTAATCAAATGGCACCTGCACATGCCAGACACACCAACAGCAAGTTCCTCATGGTGCCTCACATGGAACCAAGACCTACAAGCATTACTCACTCTATTTTTTTGCTTATTGTCTGCTCTGTGGTATACAGACATGGTTGAAAATGTCAAAAAGGGCTGCATATATCCATATGGATAATTGTGATATGAAAAAGAGGAAGCATTTATGTTTATTTATAGCACAAAAAGTTGAGCTGTGGGATAAACTGGACAGTGGAGTCGGTGTGAAACATCTTGTGAAAGAATACTACATATGACCTGAAGAAAAAGAAGAATAAACTTTTGAAGTTCTATGCTGAAAGTGATGAAGAGAAATTAATAAAAAATAGAAAAACACTGCATAAAGCTAAAAATGAAGATCTCAACTGTGTATTGAAAGATGGATCTGGGGCCAGGCACAGAGGCTCACACCTGTAATCCAGCACTTTGGGAGGCCAAGGCTGGTGGATCACCGAAGGTCAGGAGTTTGAGCCTGGCCAGCATGATGAGACTCTGTGTCTACTAAAAATACAAAAATTAGCCAGGCATGGTGGCAGGCACTTATAATCCCAGCAACTTGGGAGGCTGAGGCAGGAGAATCACTTGAACCCAGGAGGTGGAGTTTGCAGTGAGTCGAGATCGTGCCATTGCACTGCAGTGTGGGTGACAAGAGGGAAACTCTGTCTCAAAAAAAAAAAAAAGAGAGTGGATCTGTCAGCATCATAGTGAACACATGCCACTTAATCATATGAAAGAAGCAAGCAAAGATCTATCACAGTGGACTGAAATTTGAAGGGAACTATGAATATTCAACAGGCTGGTTGCAGAAATTTAAGAAACACATAACACATGACATTAAGTTTTAAAGATTTGTGCTGATAAAGTGACTGCTGATCACAAAGCAGTGGGGAAATTAATTAGCAAAACTGCCAAGGTCATAGCTGATGAAAATCTGACAACAGAACAAGTCTATAGTGTTGATGAAACATCACTGTCTGGGCATTATTGCCCCAGAAAGACACTGACTATGGCTGATGAGACAGTCCCTATAGGAAATAAGGATGCCTAGGACAGAATACCTGTGCTGGGATTTGCTAATACAGCAGACATGCTTAAGTGTAAACTGCTGTGACAGGCAAAAGCTTGCATCTTCACCGTTTTCAAGGAGTAAATCTCTTACTAGTCCACTACTATGCTAACAAAAAGGGATGGATCACCAGAAACATGTTTTTGGATTGGCTTCACAGACATTTGTACTAGTGGCTCATGCTCACTGCCAAGAAACGGAACTAGATCATAACTGTAAAATTTTGTTATTCCTTGACAACTGTTCTGCTCATTCTTCAGCTGAAATTATCTTAACAAAATAATGTTTATGCCATGTACTTTTCTCCAAATGTGACCTCATTAAATTCAACTATGTGATCAGGGTATCCTTAAATCAATGAAGAGTAAATATAAAAACACTTTCTAGAATTCTAGCAGTAGTGAACAAAGGTGTGAATATGGAAGATTTTTCAAAAGTTTAGCATGAAAGATGCCATATATGCTGTTGCCAACACTTGGAACATAGTGACTAAAGATAGTTGTGTATACCTGTCACAACTTCTGGCCTATGACTGTGTTCCATGATGATAAACAAGGTGGTGACTTTGAAAGATTCAGTATGTCAAGTGAGAAAAAACAAAGATGTCTGAACCTCCTTAACTGTGCAAAAAACATACAGTACCTTCAGAGCCTGTCAGTAAGCTGGAGCAAGTGGATATCAAAAAAGATTTTAGCATCTATCATGAAACTCTAGTTGTTCATTCACTGACCAATGCATATAGCTAAAATGATTCTGGATCAAAGTGACTGTGATAACAGTAACAATGAAGATGACCTTGTTAACACTGCAGAAAAAGTGCTTATAGATGACATAGTAAAAATGTGTGATGAGCTTACTGAAGGAGTAGAGAATGATGCCTTCATATCAGAACAAGAAACATATGAGTTTAGAATATCAAAGAGAGACTTCTAAGACAAAAACCATTGTTAATGAGGCCAGTGATTCTGGAGGAAACATTTTTAAAAGCCTTCCAGTGAAATGCCTCCTCATCTCTAGATGACCCACTTCCTGGTGCCTCAACTACTTCTGGTATTTCTTCTCAACTAAAAACCTAAAACACAGTGCACAGTAACCTTTTTATCCAAACACAGCATTGTATGTGGAAGCCTGCCATTGTTTGTTGTAAATGCTATTTAACAGCTGATGCAGGTATTCTGCTGATGCTACCATGCTGCTTAGCTACCCTGAACATATTTTTTTCACTGTATTAATGTTATTTCATATTTTGACTGTTAAATACTTAGGTGTGAATAAGTGTATATGCTTATCAATAGCATATACATTCAAAGTCAGGAATGATGGTGATGCCAAACAACCACAGATCGTACACATTAGTGGCTGAGATAGTGACACCATTGTTTTCTTATGTTTCAATGTACACAAATTTTGTTTCATGCACAAAGTTATTAAAAATATTATATAAAATTACTTTCAAGCTATATATATGAGATACATCCAAAACATAAATAGATTTTGTGTTTTGACTTGGGTCCCCTTTGCAAGATACCTCATCAAATATATTCAAATATGCTGAAATAATTTTTTAAAAACTCTGTCATTTGAAAGACTTTTGGTCCCAAGCATTTTGAATAAAGGATAATCAATCTGTATTAGCTCTGCTTTTAGGAGATTAAGCCTTAAGTCTCTGGAACATGGCAAGTTAATTTTCATAAAGGGCTATTATGCTCTCAGGAAATACACACACATTGGTTCTATATGCACAAGCTAATGCAAATCTCCTCCAGAGGAAAGCATCACCAGTTTAGGCCCTCAGAATTTCCACACATTGAGTTCAAAAAATTAAAACTCATAATAAACACACACGGAGGCACACACAGGAAAACAACTTATTATGACTGAAATTTAAAACAGTACATAGCAGGTATTGATCCTTGAGAACTTCTGATATTGAAATTATCAGTCGCATAAAATATTTGTATATGAAATGTATAAAAAAAAGAAACAACGGGAAGAATGAGCAAGCAACAAGTTATAATAAAATATGGCCAAGACAATTTCAAAATAAGCAACAGTAGTTTGGTAATTTTAGAAACAGGAAATATTGTTGAAATTAAAAATACAACAAATGACTTAAATAGCAGATCAGACATTGCCGTAAAAAAGGATTAGTGAACCTGAATTTAGTAATTTTAGAAACAAGAAATATTATTGTCAAAGTTAAAAATACAACAGATGACAAAAGCACATCAGACATTGCTGTAAAAGGATTAGTGAACCTGAAAATGTATCCTCAGAATATAACACAGAGAGAAAAGCAGATGAGAAACATTAGAGGAGACTTCATAAGACATAGAGGATAAAATGAGAGATTAACATATCTGTAGTTGGAATCCCAGAAGAAAGAAAAAAAAAGTGAGGACAGGTGCAATTTGAAGAGGTAATAATTTAAAATGTTCCAGTATTAGTAAAATCACAAATTCATAGATTTAGAAATTATATTAGCCTATGAGATTAGCCAGCAGGACAAATGAAAATAAATCTACACTTAGACTAATTATGGTGAAACTGATGAGCACTGAAGATGAAGAGTTAATTTTAAAACAGAAAAAATATATGTCTTTCTTAAAACTAACTCAGATGAAATTACTTGAAAATTCTAAAATTAGAAAATAATTATTT
>NW_016815132.1:577009-587950 GCF_001698545.2 Rhinopithecus bieti
TAATCTTCTGAAAATTAATTTGACATTATATGTTACATTTTAACGTAATGCATGCTTTATTAACCAGAAGCCATCTTGAAATCTTCAAAAAAATAGGCAAACAAACAAAATAGTGATGTTAATTATTAAGAAGCTGACTCAGAAGACGTATAACTTAAGTGTCTTTAATGGGGAATTCTATTACTTGTGTCTAATAGTATCCTAATAGGTATAGTGTGTCATTTAAATTCAAAAGAAAAGGTAGGAGTTTTCACCATTGTGGCTACTATTTTAATAGTTTTCAAAGCCATATTTGGCTTTGAAAGTTTTGTCAAAATAAGATTCTAAATGACATGTTATAAACACTGGAAGGGGAAAGAATGTTATTATTTTCAGGAATGATCATCTACAGAGAAAGTTTTAAAATAAAATCAGTAAGTGACAGTTTTCTAAACAAGCAAAGAAAAGAGATAGCTTTTCTATAGATCTTTAATAACTAGCAAGACAATCCAGTGAAATTTAGGAGTGAATGGAAGAATACAAAATCCTCAAAATGTGTAAACTATAGGAACGTAAAACAAGAACTGGATAGATGCACATGCCACGTTTTGAGTGGAAAGGGGCTGTACTGCAGAGATGCCATTATGCCATCTTTTCCCAAGTACAAGGCAATTCAAATCAGAATCTCAGTATCTTAACCCAGTAAGCTTACTTTAAATTTCTTCTGGAAGTTTAAAATGATTCATGATAATCACCAATTTTTTTTGAAAATATAGTTACATTATGTACAATAAGGGAAGAGCATGCCATTTCATGCTGTGAAATATATCATAAATCCACTGACTACTAACAATCTGGAATTGGCACAGCAACACATCAATAGAACAGAAATAAAAGATCAAGAAACAAAACTTGTTTTCAACGGGAGCCATTTTCCCTGAGTCCTTAGATTTTTTAGACTGTAAGTGGTTGAATTGAGATTTAAACTGAGGTCATCTAAATCTATTGCCTAGCCTGAGTAATCAACTACCACACAACACAGGCCCCCCACCTTAAAAGTATGAGACTAGCTAGACATATTTTAGAAAAGAATACTGGTCTATCAGACATTAAAATACATTCCATAGCTACAGTAAGTAAAATAATGTGATTTATGTGTCAGAACACTTGGAATAGAACCTGACATATTTGAAGAACTTAATAAATATTTGTTCAATGAACGAATCTACCCGACTCCCCAGGAATAATCCATTTCACCCCAGGGGACTACATCAGTTTCTGTTAAACATTTTAATGTGATCAGAATTCCACTGCGGTGGCTGTTAAAATTCAGATCTATCGCTTCTCGGCCTTTTGGCTAAGATCAAGTGTAAAATTCAGATCTCCTCCCCTCCCCGTTGGGTCCCCAGAATACCCATTCTGATCTGCTAAGAGATGTTAATTTTCAACAAGCCCCAGGTAATTTTAATACAAGTATCTGAAGAAACACTCCTAAAAAACTTCACTCTAAAGGAAGAGAATGGTCTATCTAGAGAAAGCAAATATCTGTTTGGCTGAGGAATTTCATTTCCTATTGTAAATGCACATGTCAGCATTCTGGCTAACAGAACAATCTTTTGTGTGCTTGGTTAGTGTTAGTATCCTCAAGCAATGGATCAACTTTGGGAGTTCAACAAAATCAGATTTGCAGATCTAGAGCTAGACCTTGAGACTCTTTTGTGAGCAGCCATCTTGGTTTATTTGGGTGACATCCTACCTTACTTCATATGTTTCCAGTCTTCAGTAGCAAGAAGGTGCTCTGTCAGGGTTAGCTCCCTTTCCCCTTTTCACTTACAGGCTTGGTAACAAAATTCATCAAGCATGTTCTTCCATCGTCTCATTGGTTTAAATTTAATGTTATATTTATCCCTCTACCAGCAGTTTCTTTTCATCTGTAAATACCTAGTTTCAGAGAAACCAATAAACCATCTTTTTTCTATACTCTTTACTCTTTGAACTTTCCTCTTCTAGATTAAAATGGTAAAGGTTGAGAAATGACTACATCATTCTTCTAACTGATTTACTTGCCACAGATCCATGACTCTCACCTTGCAGGAAAATAAAATAAAATTTAAAACAAACAAAAAACCCCACCGTGGTTATGTGAATAACATGATGTAACTCTTTTCAGTATCATTTATGCTAACTAATTCTTCTCATCTTCCTTCTTCTCAAATGAAAATTTACTTCACTGTATTTACAACTCTGGATTTTGACCATCAAGGATTATGAAACTAACTTAGTAAATCTTGACCAACACTTTTTTTTTTTCAAATGAAAGAAATAGATTAGGATAAAAATATATTGCATTACAAATAGGTGGGGTAAATTTTTGTTCAATTATATATGTGTAAAGGCATACTATGATAGGATAGGAAATGTGTTTCTTATTCTGAGTTTCTGTTAGAAAATGTATGGAAACTTCTGATTTGGTAAAGTGAGATGATTTTATTTTCCTTTAACTGAATTCCTATTACATTACAAGGCTTATTTCTGCAGGTGGCTGACAGCTTTATCTTAATGGTAACCTGATCATCTCTGTTTAAAATTCATGTATCCTTTAGCACCCCAGTCAAATTCTAGAACTTCTTATTTCCCTGAAAGTTCCCCTTCCTTTATCTTTTCTGACGTGAGCTAAGCTTAGGGGACATTGCATACGGTCCTGGAATTCTGAGAAGAATGCTTGACAGAGCTGATTTTCTCTATCCTTGCTGGCAACTTCTGAGGGTTCATTCATCTTGGCTAGTCCCTGTCTTGGTGGTCTGACACCTTCTCCTGAAATTTCTGACACCCATCATGACCCATTTTCATTGTCTGTATACTCTCCTACCCAGGATGACGCTAAACACACTGCTCATGCTTAAATACTTTAATACCCTCTTTTGAGGTGTGGGGGAATACTCTTACTCATTTAACGAAGTGCAACTTTTGCAAATCAAAGGCATTCAGATTCTGTTTGTGCTACATGCTTATAAAATTTATTCAGAAATGTATTCTAGGCTGAGTGTTGTGGCTCATGCCTATAATTCCCAAACTTTGGGAGGCTGAGGCAGGAGGATTGCTTGAGGCCAGAAATTTGACAACAGCCTAGCCAACATAGTAAGATCTTATCTCTAAAAAAAAAAAAAAAATTAAAATTAAAATTAGCCGAGTGTCATGGCCCGGGCCTGTAGTCCCAGCTTCTCAGGAGGCTGAGGGAGGATGGCTTGAGTCCAGAGGTTTGAGGTTGCAGTGAGCCATGATCATAGCACTGCACTCCAGCCTGGGTGACAGAGTGAGACTCTGTCAAAAAAAAAAGAAAGGGAAGGGAAGGGAAGGGGAGGGGAGGGGAGGGGAAGGNAAAAGGATTAGTGAACCTGAATTTAGTAATTTTAGAAACAAGAAATATTATTGTCAAAGTTAAAAATACAACAGATGACAAAAAGCACATCAGACATTGCTGTAAAAAGGATTAGTGAACCTGAAAATGTATCCTCAGAATATAACACAGAGAGAAAAGCAGATGAGAAACATTAGAGGAGACTTCATAAGACATAGAGGATAAAATGAGAGATTAACATATCTGTAGTTGGAATCCCAGAAGAAAGAAAAAAAAAGTGAGGACAGGTGCAATTTGAAGAGGTAATAATTTAAAATGTTCCAGTATTAGTAAAAATCACAAATTCATAGATTTAGAAATTATATTAGCCTATGAGATTAGCCAGCAGGACAAATGAAAATAAATCTACACTTAGACTAATTATGGTGAAACTGATGAGCACTGAAGATGAAGAGTTAATTTTAAAAACAGAAAAAATATATGTCTTTCTTAAAACTAACTCAGATGAAATTACTTGAAAAATTCTAAAATTAGAAAATAATTATTTCCACAGTCACCACCAATCTCTGATAGCTTTATGGGTGTGTTTTTGAACTTTATATGACAGGACATTTCAATTTCTTCACTCTTCTAATGAAGGGGAAAATAGAGAATATTCTCAGATCAGGTAAAGAAGGAGTATAGCCATGATACTAAAACAAAAAAAGGACAAAAAAAGAAAAAAGGAATTGCAAGCTAATTTAAGTCATGAATAAAAATGTAAAAACTCCTTAACAAAATAGTTTAAAACCAAATTCAGCAGTGCATAAAAGAAGTGTACACCATCAAAAAGTTTAGCTAGTCCTTGAAAAGTAGTAATAGTTTAACATAACAAAATAAATAAATGCACCATGTTGGCCAGGAAAGTCTCGATCTCTTGACCTCGTGATCCGCCTGCTTTGGCTACAGATAAATATTCATGGTAAAATATTTTTAAAAATCTTTCTACCAAAATAAATACAGAAAGAAACTTCTGGCTAAAGTTAGAATATTTGTGTCCTGTCTCCAGCCTCCCAAAATTCACATGTTGAAACCCAATCTCTAAAGTGATGGTATTGGGAAGTGGGATATTGGGAAGTCACTAGATCATGGGATTAGTGTCCTTATAAAAGAGAGACCAGCCGGGTGCAGAGGTTCATGTCTGTAATCCCAGCACTTTGGGAGGCCGAGGTGGGTGGATCACCTGAGGTCAGGAGTTCGAAACCAGTCTAACTAACATGGTGAAACCCTATCTCTACTAAAAATATAAAAATTATCTGGGTGTAGTGGCAGGCACCTGTAGTACCAGCTACTCGGGTGGCTGAGGCAGGAGAATCACTTGAACCCGGGAGGTGGATATTGCAATGAGCCGAGATCACCAAGATTGCATCATTGCACTCCAGCCTGGGTGACAGAACGAGACTCTGTCTCAAAAAATAATAATAATAAAAATTAAAAAAAATTTTTTTAAAGAGAGAGAGACCACAGGAAGATAGCTAGCCTCTTCCACCATGTGAAGACACAGCCAGAGGTGCCATATATAAACCAAGAAATGGTCCTTAGTAGACACTGAGGACCATCCACTGGCACTTTGATTTTGGACTCCCCAGCCTTCAGAACTATGAGAAATAAATTTCTGTTTTTCATAAGCCCACTGAGTCTATGGCATGTGATTATAGCATCTCAAATAGACTAAGACATTTACTCAACCTGTTAAAGGATATCTGCTAAAACCTCCAAACAAACATCATCGTTAAGGGTACAATGTAAGAAATGCCCCATTAAAATTCTTATTAGTACAGAGGTGTTCACTGACACCACTTCTATTTGGTATTGTAAGGGAGCTGCTAGTTAATGGAGTAAGTCAAAAGGAAAGTTACAGATTTGGAAAAAATATCAAAAGTACAATTATTTACAGATAATATGATTATTTACATAGAAATCTAAAATCATTTACAAACACTTTAAAAATTATTTGAAGTTTACAAGGATACTGGAAATAATATCAACATATAAACATTAGAATAATTCCTATGAAGTAGTGATCATTGGAAACATTTAATTTAAAAATCTCATTCAAAAAAAGCAAAGAAAACATAAGATGCATAGTAATTTATTCAATAGCAGCCATATAAAATAAAACATTAAAATATTGAAGAACATAAAAGAAAACCTGAAAATGTTGTGTTTTGAATACAACACATCAATGTGGTTGTAAGAAATATAAATATCCTTTATTTAAGCTACAAATTAAATGAATTCAAATCAAAATAACAATAAGATTATTTGTAGAATTCAATAAGCTCATCTTAACATTTTTGTAAAGGAAATACATAAAGCCAAGGACAGCTAACAAACTTTAAAAAAATCAACAATTTGAAAGAACTTGCTCTATTAGAAATAAGAACTTTTATAGAGCAATGGTAACTGAGACAGTGTAGTGGCTCAGAGACAAACAAGTTAAGCAATGGAGGGAAACAAAGAAACCAGAAGCAACCCCACCCATAGATATGAAAATGTGGCATATGACAAATATAACATTTCAGATCACTGGGGGAAGTGAGAGACTATTCTGCAGTGAAAACTGGGACAATTCCATTTTTTCACACAGATAGAAAAAAAACTATCCTAAAATTCATATGGAAACAAAAAAGAGCCCGAATAGCCAAAGCAATTCCAAGCAAAAAGAACAAAGTCAGAGGCATCACATTACCTGATTTCAAACTATACTACAAGGCTATAGTAATCAAAAGAGCATGGTACTAATACAAAAACAGACACACAGACCAACAAAACATAATAGAGAACCCAGAAATACAACCACATACCTACAGCTCTCTGATCTTTGACAAAGTTGACAAAAATAATCAATGGTAAAGAACTCCCTGTTCAATAAATGGTGCTAGGCTAGCTGGCTAGCTATATCCAGAAGAATGAAACTGGACACCTATTGTTCACTATATATAAAAAATAACTCAAAATGGATTAAAGATCTAAATGTAAGATATCAAACTATAAGAATCCTGGAAAAAAACGTCTGGACATTGGTATTGGGAGAGAATTTATGACTAAGTCCTAAAACCAATTGCAACAAAATAAAATTCATATTGGGACCTAATTGAACTAAAGAGCTTCTGCACAGCAAAATAAACTATCAACAGAATAAACAGATAGCCTATAGAATGAGAGAAAATATTTACAATCAATGAATCCAACACAGGTCTAATATACAGAATCTATAAGGAACTTAAATAAACAAGCAAAAGCAATTAAAACGAGCAAAAGACATGAAAAGACAATTCTCAAAAGAAGACATAAAAGCAGTCAATAAACATTAAATAATGCTCCACATCACTCATGATCAGAGAAATGCAAATCAAAACCACAATGAGATACTGTATTACTTCATTCTCACACTGCTATAAAGAAATACCTGAGACTGGGTAATTTATAAAGAAAAGAGATTTAATGGGCTCATTGTTCCATAGGCTGTACAGGAAGCATGATGGCTTCTGGGGAGGCCTCAGGAAACTTCCAATCATGGCAGAAGATGAAATGGAAGCAGGCATGTCTTACCTGGCCAGAGCAGGAGGAAGAAAAAGAAGAGGTAGGTGCTACACACTTTTAAACAATCAGATCTCCTGAAAACTCATTTACTATATAGTACCAAGGGGTGATGGTACTAAACCATTCATAAGAACTCCCCCCCATGATTTGATCACCTCCCATCAGGCCCCACCTCCAACACTGGGGATTACAATTCAACATGAGATTTTGGGTAGGGACACAATTCCAAACCATATCAGATACCATGTCACACAAATCACAATGGCAATTATTAAAAAGTCAAAAAACAATAGATGCTTGTGAAGCTGCAGAGAAAAGGGAACACTACTTATACACTGTTGGTGGGAATGTAAATTAGTTCAGCTACTGTGGAAAACAGTTTGAAGATTTCTCAAAAAACCTAAAACAGAGCTACCATTTGATCCAGCAATCCCAATGGGTATATACCCAAAAGAAAATAAATTGCTCTACCAAAAAGATATATGTACTCATATGTTCATCACAATGCTATTCACAACAGCAAAAATATGGAATCTTCCCAGATGCCCATCAACAGTGGATTGGATAAAGAAAATGTGGTACATATATACTGTGGAATACTATGCAGCCATAAAATGAATGAAATCTTGTCCTCTGAAATAACATAGATGCAGCTAGAAGCCATTATCCTAAGCTAATTAATGCAGGAACAGAAAACAAAATATCAGATTTTCACACATATGTGGAGCTAAGCATTGGGACTCATGGACATAAAAATGGGAACAATAGACTGGGGATTACAAGAGAGGAGAGAGAGGAGAGCAAGAGTTGAAAAACTATTGGGTACTAGGCTCACCACCTGGGTGACAGGATCAATCATACGTCAAATCTTAGCATTATACAATATACGCAGGTAACATATACTTACACATGCACCCTTTGAATTTAAAATATAAGTTGAAATTAAATATATATATATTCATATACAAAATAGCAATAAAAGAGAAACTGGGACAGTTCTTTATCCATATAAAGGAAAATAATATTGAATTCCTACTTACATTAATCTCAAAAGTCAGTTTCAGAGGAATTAAAGACACGTGAAAGGCAAAATTCTAGGTGTTTTATTACCTCAGACTGAGAAAACATTTCTTATACAAAGAAATACCAAAAATAACACTGATGATGTAACCATATGAAAATATCTGAAAAGTTATTAAAGTTATCATTAGAAAAGTGAAAAGACAAGTAGTTATGGTAGAAAATTACTTCTGCACAAATTGGTAGAAAGTATTTCCTATATATATAAAAAGTTTATTCTATAAATAATAAACTTTTTTAAAGACTAAAAATGAAAGAAAAAACATTGATCAGTAAAATAAGCAAGAAACAACACACATTTAGAGAAGAGGAAAAGCAACTGGTCAACAAGTACATGGAAATATATTCAAACTCAAATGATCTTGTTTTGAATTATCCTTTTCATAAGTTTCCAAAGATAAGAAGTATGATATCACCAGGTTTTAATTAAAATATGAAGCCACAAGAATGTTTACAAATCACCAGTGGGTATATAATCTTCTGAAAATTAATTTGACATTATATGTTACATTTTAACGTAATGCATGCTTTATTAACCAGAAGCCATCTTGAAATCTTCAAAAAAATAGGCAAACAAACAAAATAGTGATGTTAATTATTAAGAAGCTGACTCAGAAGACGTATAACTTAAGTGTCTTTAATGGGGAATTCTATTACTTGTGTCTAATAGTATCCTAATAGGTATAGTGTGTCATTTAAATTCAAAAGAAAAGGTAGGAGTTTTCACCATTGTGGCTACTATTTTAATAGTTTTTCAAAGCCATATTTGGCTTTGAAAGTTTTGTCAAAATAAGATTCTAAATGACATGTTATAAACACTGGAAGGGGAAAGAATGTTATTATTTTCAGGAATGATCATCTACAGAGAAAGTTTTTAAAAATAAAATCAGTAAGTGACAGTTTTCTAAACAAGCAAAGAAAAAGAGATAGCTTTTCTATAGATCTTTAATAACTAGCAAGACAATCCAGTGAAATTTAGGAGTGAATGGAAGAATACAAAATCCTCAAAAATGTGTAAACTATAGGAACGTAAAACAAGAACTGGATAGATGCACATGCCACGTTTTTGAGTGGAAAGGGGCTGTACTGCAGAGATGCCATTATGCCATCTTTTCCCAAGTACAAGGCAATTCAAATCAGAATCTCAGTATCTTAACCCAGTAAGCTTACTTTAAATTTCTTCTGGAAGTTTAAAATGATTCATGATAATCACCAATTTTTTTTGAAAAATATAGTTACATTATGTACAATAAGGGAAGAGCATGCCATTTCATGCTGTGAAATATATCATAAATCCACTGACTACTAACAATCTGGAATTGGCACAGCAACACATCAATAGAACAGAAATAAAAGATCAAGAAACAAAACTTGTTTTCAACGGGAGCCATTTTCCCTGAGTCCTTAGATTTTTTAGACTGTAAGTGGTTGAATTGAGATTTAAACTGAGGTCATCTAAATCTATTGCCTAGCCTGAGTAATCAACTACCACACAACACAGGCCCCCCACCTTAAAAAGTATGAGACTAGCTAGACATATTTTAGAAAAGAATACTGGTCTATCAGACATTAAAATACATTCCATAGCTACAGTAAGTAAAATAATGTGATTTATGTGTCAGAACACTTGGAATAGAACCTGACATATTTGAAGAACTTAATAAATATTTGTTCAATGAACGAATCTACCCGACTCCCCAGGAATAATCCATTTCACCCCAGGGGACTACATCAGTTTCTGTTAAACATTTTAATGTGATCAGAATTCCACTGCGGTGGCTGTTAAAAATTCAGATCTATCGCTTCTCGGCCTTTTGGCTAAGATCAAGTGTAAAAATTCAGATCTCCTCCCCTCCCCGTTGGGTCCCCAGAATACCCATTCTGATCTGCTAAGAGATGTTAATTTTCAACAAGCCCCAGGTAATTTTTAATACAAGTATCTGAAGAAACACTCCTAAAAAACTTCACTCTAAAGGAAGAGAATGGTCTATCTAGAGAAAGCAAATATCTGTTTGGCTGAGGAATTTCATTTCCTATTGTAAATGCACATGTCAGCATTCTGGCTAACAGAACAATCTTTTGTGTGCTTGGTTAGTGTTAGTATCCTCAAGCAATGGATCAACTTTGGGAGTTCAACAAAATCAGATTTGCAGATCTAGAGCTAGACCTTGAGACTCTTTTGTGAGCAGCCATCTTGGTTTATTTGGGTGACATCCTACCTTACTTCATATGTTTCCAGTCTTCAGTAGCAAGAAGGTGCTCTGTCAGGGTTAGCTCCCTTTCCCCTTTTCACTTACAGGCTTGGTAACAAAATTCATCAAGCATGTTCTTCCATCGTCTCATTGGTTTAAATTTAATGTTATATTTATCCCTCTACCAGCAGTTTCTTTTCATCTGTAAATACCTAGTTTCAGAGAAACCAATAAACCATCTTTTTTCTATACTCTTTACTCTTTGAACTTTCCTCTTCTAGATTAAAAATGGTAAAGGTTGAGAAATGACTACATCATTCTTCTAACTGATTTACTTGCCACAGATCCATGACTCTCACCTTGCAGGAAAAATAAAATAAAATTTAAAAACAAACAAAAAACCCCACCGTGGTTATGTGAATAACATGATGTAACTCTTTTTCAGTATCATTTATGCTAACTAATTCTTCTCATCTTCCTTCTTCTCAAATGAAAAATTTACTTCACTGTATTTACAACTCTGGATTTTGACCATCAAGGATTATGAAACTAACTTAGTAAATCTTGACCAACACTTTTTTTTTTTCAAATGAAAGAAATAGATTAGGATAAAAATATATTGCATTACAAATAGGTGGGGTAAATTTTTGTTTCAATTATATATGTGTAAAGGCATACTATGATAGGATAGGAAATGTGTTTCTTATTCTGAGTTTCTGTTAGAAAATGTATGGAAACTTCTGATTT
>NW_016815132.1:588759-604323 GCF_001698545.2 Rhinopithecus bieti
GGGAGGGGAGGGGAAGGGGGACGGGACAGGGAAGGGAGCGGGGAGGAGAGGGGGGAGGGGAGGGGGAAGGGAAGGAGAGGGAAGAAATGTATTCTAGGCCAGCACTGTCTAGTTTGTGTGACAATGAAAATGTACTATGTATAATTGTATTGCCCTGTACAGCAGCCTCTGGTTACCTGTGGCTATTTAGCCCTTGATAGGTGGTATCAAGAGCTCTTCTAGTGTGACTAAGAAACTGAATTTTAAATTTCATTTAACTTTAACGAATTGAAATTCAAATAGGCACATGTGGGTAGCAGTTACTACATTGGACAGCACAGTTCTGGGTTGCACCTGTGCCCTCCCTCTTGGCAGTTTATAAAAAAGCAGATGCTGCACCAAAATCATGGTTAAGTGCAATAGCACAAGAAAAGGTAAAGGGAAGCAACTTTAAAAACATCTCTCCATATAATCTTGCCACAGTAACAGATTTTTTGAGTCATGATTTACATATAATAAAAATATACCCATTTTAAGTGTACAGTTCACTAAGTTTTGACAAATGCATCCAGTCATGTAACCACCACAACTATTAAGACACAAATGAATTCATTGTCTCCATATTATCTCCTCCTTACTCCTAGCCCTTGATAAACACTGATCTGGTTTCTGTAACTACTGTTTTGCCTTTTACAGAAATTCATACAAATACAATCACACATATGTCATATTTTGCATTTGTGTTATTTCAACTAGCATAATGATTTGAGATTTTTTCATGTTGGTACATACGTGGGAGTTTGTTCCTTTTTATTATGAGATACATTTCATTGAATGGATATAATACGCATTTTTTATTCATTCACAAGTTGATTTAGGTTAGGTTTGGTTTAGAGCTATTATTTTTAAAAGCTACTATATAAATAGAGTACACATTCTTTTGTGGACATATGCTTTTATTTCACTTTGGAAAATACTTAGGATTGGGAATGCTGTTACAGTAAATATATAGTTATATAATAAACTGTCAAACTGTTTCTAAAAAGATATCATTTTGCATTCTGACACCAATACATGAGACTTATAATTGCTCTACATCTTTACCATGTCTCAGCATTGTAGATCTTTTGATTTTTAGCCATTCTAGTGGGTTTGTAGTAATATCCATCACAGTGTGAATTAAATGTCCCTGATGACTGTGGTACTGGGGATCCTTCTATGGACCTCTTGCATTTCTTATATCTTCTTTTGTAAAGCATGGGTTCAAATCATTTTAAAATCAGGTTATCCTCTTCTTATTCGATTGTGTTATTTATCAGACATAATTTTAAAATATTTTCTCCTAATCTGTGATTTACCTTTTAGCTTCTTAACATCTTTCAATGCTGGGTGCATTTTTCCTTATTTTTTTTTTTTTGTTTTGCTCTCAGAAATCTTTGCCTCTTCAAGAATACAAAGATTTTTTTCTTATAATTTCTCTAGTTCTATAGTTCAGTGCTTAGCTTAATGTTCAATTTTGAGTTAATAATAAGGCCTTTTTAAAAAAAATAAAATAAAGCTATCCAAACCTCAGACCAACGTGAAATCTGTCTCATAGAGTCTTTGCAATTCTAGGAAATAATAACTGTTAAATAATGATTAGCCATAGATATCGATGTTTATCTCTAGAACAAATCCTCTCAGAACACAGAAGGAAATTCTGAGTTAGAAAGGCAATCTTAGCAGAAAAAGTTTTAAACATTACCAAAAAATATATATAAACCTAAATAAGAACTACAAATAAAGGCCATTCACCAATAGGACACATTTGAAAATTCTGAATTGAACCAGTCATTCTTAACTCTTAAATGTCATTCCACAAATCTTCTTTCTAATCTTCCTCAAATAATCTAAACTGATTTGTTTTCTCTTAGGACTGAATATTCATGACAGATCAAAGCTGCTTTGATACTGTTTGATTTCTGTAATTATATTCTGTATATATGTCTAAAAATTGGCACGAAACTGAGAAGGAAATCACAGACAAAGATCAGAATATTTTTCCTACTGCTTGTTCTTAGAGAAGAATCTGTATAATCTCTTACATCTTTAGATGTCAGTAGGTTTCAGGTATGAAGAAGATAGGCTACTTCTACTTCTTAATAACTCAGGAGCAGAATATAGCATCAAGTCCAGATGAACATCCATAAAGATGATTGCAGTACTTTTCCTAGGATTACCTGGCGGCTTATCAATTTGTGCACAAACCTAGAGCTACAAATGGAAGATGGGCTAATTCCCATAGAAAATTAATGTTAACTGTTTACGTATTTTCTTCCCTTCTGACCTTTCCAGGTGAGAGTTGGGTTTTCCAGAGCCCGGTTACAAGTAATTTACCTATCAATCCTCTGACGAAAACTCAATGGTAAGCTGTGCTAAGTAAACTGACCCAGCTTATCCTGACCAACTTGTAACTGTCCTGCAATGCTTGAAATGCAGTGAAAATCCTACAGCATGTCCCCTTGTTCTCTGAACTCACCTGCCCATTGCGTGCAAGAAAAAGCTGGATTCCTTCTCGGTCTAGTAAATGATTTTCTTGAATTATGCAACAGGCTTATCTAGTGGGTTATCTCTGGATCTGTTCACAAGCTGACAAGTATTTGCAGGGATGTATGGTCATGCTTTCTGTTCCTCAAACTGTAATGTGTTTGTAAGTGAAAAATGATGAGTGTGATGTGGATCTGAGCTGGTAAATCACCTCATTCTGATGTGGTCTCCTCTTTTGTTCTGACCTGAGGCCTGAAGCAGGAGAATTTATTTATCAGGGGCAAATGAACTCTGACTCAGATAAATGTGACAGAATGTAAGGTCTTTATCAAGGCATTGATTAAATTTTTCAATAAACATGCATTGCTCTTTTACTAGGTACTTTTCTAGCCCCACCAGCGAAAAAGACAAAATCCCTTTCCCCATTGAGTGGGTTTCTGACAATTCGTATATACTAAGGATGACAATGAACTTTTAGTGCTTTTCTTCATGGTATGAGACATAACATGCAGGTCAATGACTTTATCTTAATTCCTTTCCACAAACTATACTTCTTTACCCTCTAATCCTTGGCAATTAGGGTAAAATCTTAAAATGAGACAGATTCTAGGACATAGCCCCTCAGTCCATGCATTCTCTTTGTGCAGGGGAATTTAGGAAGGAATTGGTCTTGACATGAGTTAAGAGACCAGGTCCTGAGGCAGACGCCCCTCCAAAAGAGATTGAACTTACTGGATGGTGCTTATTGCCTTCAACTCAAGAAGCAATACTTCCCTTAAGTAGTCCTCTAAGTTTAAAGTGGAATTACTCCTTTTGGCTCAGATGTATCAACTTTTCGTCACCATTTTCACTCTGGCGCCACATCTGGCAGTATTCAAGCTGGTGGTGAATAGAATCAAAATGATAATGTAAAAATGGACTGTTGGTATACCTAACCTCATATTTGACACTGTTTTGTTCATCCATAGAACCACTTCATATTAACAAAGACGAAACTAAGTTAAGTCTAGAAATTCAGTATAAACCTCAGAGATCCTTGAGGCATAGTCTAGATAAATCTGTGTACCTGAATTACAGGTACATGAAATAAAGCATGAGAGACCAGAATTTAGCAAATGTTCACAATGAAAAAGCAATTCCTGTGGAAAAACAATTCATATATACACACACACGTACACACACACAC
Organism: Rhinopithecus bieti; assembly: GCF_001698545.2. Taxonomy (NCBI): domain Eukaryota; kingdom Metazoa; phylum Chordata; class Mammalia; order Primates; family Cercopithecidae; genus Rhinopithecus; species Rhinopithecus bieti. Next base: position 592,451 of record NW_016815132.1, read on the forward strand.
ATAAATTAAGCAGATCTAGATGAAGAAAAGAAAATAATTTCTCCCTTCCAGGGCCATGCCCTAAACCTGAGGCTACCATGAACTCACCCATGTGCAGCTCCAGCTCTTGGAGGAGGCCTCACCTTCTTGGCTTCCTCATCACATTCCTGGGTATTAAACAAATACTTTGAGATGAAGGACACAAACAGGAGTATCACCACTACTACGTAATGGTCCATATGTGTGTAGAAGACCTGGTTGGAGGGAAGATGATGAAAGAGGGAAATGCACAAACATACTTGTGCTACAGTGATGCACACTTTGCCTGCCTCCGTTCAGGACACTGAGATGCACAGCAAACAAAATCTTCAAAACTGAAATTCAATCTCAAATAACATTCAATCTTGTATCAGAGTTACCCCTGAAATACTCAACCTTTTTAAGTTGATCCATTGGGATAAAGCAGGGAGTAGAAAGTCAAATCATAGCCCCAAAAATAAAATTCCCCAAAAGTCAGTCATAAGAGGCAGTTCAAATGTAAGATATGAGACTTGATTATCCACACTGGTTCATTATCCCCAAACAATGATACACCTGGCTTTTGAAATCTGCATAGTACCTTTGTTTTTACAGACAATGTCTGAGATCTAGACTAATGTCTGTGGGTCTGTTCCCATGCCAATCTTTTCAACATAAATCGTTTTGGTAAAACAAGTAATGTTGAATGAAAACTGTTTTTGACCCATGGGAATACTTACTAGGTACTGAAATATTTTAGCCAGTGAAATCTCATGAAGTTTTCTGAAACTATAGTGATTGTTCTCAAGTTTGTGAAGGCATACTTTGGTTAACACACTCATTTCTTTGTGTTAGCTGGCAACAAGCTTGTTAGGAAATGCATCCTCACTTTCATCTATGTCCAAAACTGACATTATACTTTGGCGTGGCCTCTGAACTAATTGCTGTATACCCAGCATGATTATGCTCAGCAGTAGTGCGATGAGGGGAACTCTTCACTCATTCACCAAACACTTGTTGAGCTCCTAACAAATGCATGACTGGGATATATAGTAGCAAGGAAGATGGACAGGCCCACTGGTTTCATTGAACTTTCAGTCCACCAACAGGAGAAATAAAATAAACAAGAAATAAACAACAAACACAAATGTCTGACTGCAGTAAGTGCTGTGCAGAGAATAGAACAACTGGATGACGAAGTCACCAGGTGACTACTTTTGCCTAGGTGGTCAGGGAAGACCTTTCTGAGGAAATGACATTTGAGCAAATACTTGAAAGACAAGAAGCACTCAGACATGCAAAGACTCCAGGTAAAGGGAGCAACAATTATGCTTTAAGTAGAAATGAGTTTTGTGTAATCAATTTTTAAAAAAATGGCCATCAACAACAAGTTATTGCTGTTCCTGGAGCAGAGTAATCATGGAGATATGAGAGATCAGAGTAGGCAAAGGCCACATGTGGAGGCCTGCTAGGCCTTCTGGCCATCACAGGAGTTTGGATTGTAGTCTAAGTGCAGTACAAAGCTGTCGGAGCAATTTAAATAAGCACGTGATATGGTGGGATTTACTATATAACACATATAGAAAACATACAATTTGGAAAAAAGAGGAATAACTCCCTGCCACCAAATCCAAACTCCCCACAATGAAACAAAATAGAAGTTGAAACAAACTTCTATTATTTAACATTTTCTTTAAATTATCTCCAGCATAAAGCATCCTCCCAGTATACGTACATGCACAACCTAAACATATGATGTGTCCAAAAATGGCCATTCATTACATTCACCAAAAGGCAAATACAAATACAGGATGATTCTTCCCAAATCCTGGCATTTCCTTCCCATGAAGGGAGTTCAAACTGCATGCTCATGAATCTCTCTTAACATCTTTACCTATTTCATATTTAGAGAGATGACTGACTTATCTGGTAAATTTGCAGAAATAACTGGGTCTGCCCAACTCAGCTCCCAGGTATTCCTGATAAGAGTGAATCTAGCCATGGAGAGTAGAAATTCTGCTTTGTGCCTCCTTGAAAAAAGCATTGCCTAGACAGTCCCATCCTGTGGCCCACCTGTACCTTCCTTGCTGTGACTGGAGTGGGTCTTCCTAAATCTGAGTTCAACATTAGCAAGTCCACATGGTTAACAAATCTAAAGCCCAGTACTCTAACCTGATCTCTCTTAGGAAGACAATGATAATTTAGCCTTCATGTCTATTCCTTTTCACCTTATGCAGAAACAACATGGGAAAGATGAAGTATCATTTTCACTGAGGATTAGGACCTACTGAGAACACAGCACTTCTTAGTTTCTATCAAAGACACAACAGAAGAAGTAAACACACTGTCTTTACTGAGAAAATTCACAATGCTTTCTAATAAAATATTAAGCCTTTCTGACAAGAAAGCAGGTTCTCAGACAGAATAGAAAACAAAAAAGCAAAGAAACATAAAACAAAAAAGCAAAGAAACAAACTGACCAGTTTGGAGTCTCCCAAGACTCTGTCACATGGTCTATAAAGAACTGGACAATCATACAAGGTAGACACAGAGGAAAGGACCAATGGAAAGAATGCCCACTTTTGCACTCTACATAGACTGAAAGACAACATTCTTCTTTTCCGGTCATTGACTCTCGTCTTCCAAATATTGATCTGTAAGCTTTGACTCTGAACATTTTTTCCATCTCAGTTATTTTCAAATCTGTGTTTACCAGACTCCTTCTGCCATACCAAACAATGAGAGAGGGCTGCTACTCTTGATTCCTTTTCTCAAACTTTCAACAATGCCAGTTTGAATGTAGTACATTGCTGAAGCTCTACTGCGTAACATTTGAAAGATTGCCACGTAGCATTCAAAGCCTGTTTCCATTCTCAACCCAAATAATAGAATCCCTCCTTTGTGACTTCCTACCTAACTCTCATGTGGAAAAGGTGAGAGATACACAGATGAATTTAAATTCATGTCTAAAAATGAAGCCTAGACATAATGGAGACATATATGGTAGAGAGAGGTGATTTTGTCAGCCTTACAATGAAATGGAACACAGATCTCTGCATCTTCACTATGGGAAATAAAGTCTAGAATCACTTACTGGTATGATATCTGAATGAGTTAAAGATTAAACTATGCTTGATTTGCCCCCATATATTTCGAACATTTGTTACTTTATTCAAGTGAAATTTAAAAACACCTTATCAAATTTTAGACTCAATTTTAGGTCAAATATAAGACAAATAAGTGCAATAATGTATTATTTAGGAGGTTGTTATAACAGTTTTTTTTTGTTTGTTTTTATTTTTTACTTCTTGGGTATTTCAAGTTTCACAATGGAGTGCTTCTCAGCCCAAATGTACAAGGCAATTATAACATGTAATAGTACATACCTGGTTATACTTGATCCTCATTTTGTGAGTCTTCTATAGAACCCTCACCCAAGGAATTTGGCTACCCTATTGGACCCATTTCAAGAAAAATGAAATAGCAGTGATCCTAAGTTGCTGACATTTTTTCCTACTCTAAAACTTATAAAGAAAGTCTTAGAAAGGATTGTCTGGCAGGGCGTGGTGGCTCACGCCTGTAATCCCAGCACTTTGGGATGCTGAGGTGAATGGATCACCAAGGTGGAGAGTTCGAGACCGGCCTGACCAACATGGGGAAACCCTGTTTCTACTAAAAATACCAAAAAAATTAGCCGGGCATGGTGGCACATGCCTGTAATCCCAGCTACTTGGGAGGCTGAGACAGGAGAATCACTTTAACCTAGGAGGCAGAGGTTGTGGTGAGCCAATACCACACCACTGCACTCCAGCCTGGGAGACAGAGCAAGATTCGGTCTCAAAAAGAAAGAAAGAAAGGATTGTAGGCTGGGCGTGGTGGCTCACACCTGTAATTCCAGCGCTTTGGGAGACTAAGGCGGGCTGATCACTTGAGGTCAGGATTCGAGACCAGCCTAGCCAATATGGTGAAACCCCATTTCTACTAAAAATACAAAAAATTAGCTGGGCATGGTAGCCTGTGCCTGTAATCCCAGCTACTGGGGAGACTGAGGCAGGAGAATCACTTGAACCAGGAGGCAGAAGTTGTAGCGAGTTGAGATCATGCCACTGCATTCCAGCCTGAGCAACAGAGTGAGACTCCGTCTCAGAAAAAAAAAAAAAAAAAAAAAAAGGGAAAGAAAGAAAGGATTTTTTTCCTGGTAGTACCCATACCCAACAGGTTAAGACAAGAGTAGTGTAGGTGTTTGAATTAAAAAATTCAGGTGAATTTCCTGTCATGTCACAGTAGTAAGTGAGCTTGCACAAGCCACTGTATAAACCATTACCCCCACAACTGAAGTTAATTCCCTAATTGTCTCCTCCTCCAAGTTCTGGGGAGTGAATCAGCCATTTGGCATTCTGCCCTACTTCTGACTGACTCAGAAGTACTTCCGTCACAACTGCCACACATTTTTGGAAAAGAAGGGGTGGAGTTGTTATATGAGTCATAAGAGAATGAGAGACAGGAGTGAGGTGAAAGGTGAGGTCAATATCCCAAATGCATTTCACAAGAGATAGTCAAAGGATAAAAAAGATCATATTTTACCCTAGAAACTTTTGAAGATATTAGTAATTAAACAGACTTTTGATGACTACTCTTGACTTTTGAAAGGTCACCTTCCTTAACCTTCACACAACACACAGATATCCACACACAAAGAGAGACAGAAAGATAAAGAGAGAGAGATCTGATTCTCTTCTCAAATCCCTTATTGAAAACTTTTCCCATGATTTTCTTCATGCTTATTCTATCATATGGCTAAGTTTAACATTCCGAATCATTGGTTATAGATAAACTAAATGAAATCAGGCTTTTCAACTCCATGGTTGGCCATTGAACGATGTATGCTCTTAGAATAATTAATTTAAACTCTAAGAGCACAGTTTGGTTATTGATAAGAAAAATACATTTTTTAAAAGTTCAACCAGAACCTAATTTTCAGCAGAGCACAGGCAAATTTATTTCTTTTCTATTTACAGGTAATTTAGGATTTTCAAAATAATGTGATAAAAGATGGGCCCCAGGTTATAACCCAGTAGATCAGATAAGAGTATAAAAATCACTGACTATACTCAGCAAAAAACACTAGTTCAGCACTGGCCAAAGCCACAAGTGAGAAATTTAACCAGTAAGTCTCCACAATATTTTGGAAGATATTTATGAACCTCTTGGGGACCCATGTCAAATAAAACCTTGTTTATAAAACTGTAATAATGTTAGTTAACTTTTAGCTCCCAAGAAAAGTTTCCAAAAGCCTGCCTTACCTTTATTATTTGAAGCAGATATATCCAAGTTTCTACTGATTCAAGGCCTGATTGGATAATAAACTTATGAGAAACAGACAGACTATTCCCAGGGAATTTTTTCTCTAGTGTTTGTAGCATGGGATCTTATGAAGAGCGATTGCTCACTGTGGTCGGTAGCACCGGCTCTTATAGCAGCTTGCTTGGAATGGAATCCTACTTTGCCTTCTCCTTACTCCATTCCATTAGACAGCTTTCCAATTCTCTGTGCCTCACTTTCCCCATCCTTAAAATGAAGATAAAGACAATACTTACTTGATAGTGTTGTTATGGAGATTAAACATAAAGTACTCAGAACAGTGTCAGACATATTAAAAACTCTTTGAAAATGTACACTACAAAAACCATGGAGGCCTAGATGGGTTAGTGACCTTTTCCAGGTTATACAGATGCAGAGCTAAGACTTGAACCCACACCTCTGAAACCCCTGACCTACAAGCTCAGACGTGCTCACTACAATTACCCCAAAGCTAGGTACTGTGTGAATAATTGTCATGCTGAGTAATTAATGAAAATTAATTTAGCACCTCTGCCAAATTGGAAAGTTTTACTGGAAACTTGAAATGAGCTTTCTCTTTCCTTTTTTTTTTTTTTTTTTAATATAAGGGTTTACGGAGTAAGTGAAATCTTCTGAGATACTTAAACTTGTAAAATAGAAAAAGCTGCAAATGAGTAAATGCCTGGAGTACTGACTTTTAATACCATGACTAATAGATGATTGTTCTTTCGGGACCCATTTTGCCTACAGGCTTCTAAGTCTTTAAAGGGCTGCTCTGGAGGCCATGGTTCTATTGGTAACATAATCATATTTTCTGTCTCAGTTAATTGACAGAGCTACAAAGCAGCAGAACAATGTCATTAACTGTAGACTACTGTTACAGCCTCTGGGTCTCAGCAAATATTTGCTGACTTGTGACAATTGGAGACCTCGTTTATCTACTCAGAGTCATCCCATCTTTTCAGGTTGCCACAGTCTCTTTCCTCAAAGTCATCTTTGACCCAAAAAGTGGAAGTTGGCTGTGACACAAATTGCTAGCAAAACAAGATGGAATTTTCAACTGTTACAGGATAAGACAAGTAAGAGATAGATGTGATGAAACACAAGTCCTGGAAGCGAGGGAATGGTGTCAAATGTCAGTTACTGCAAGATTCCTTCTTTGTTTGACTCACTCAGTTGAAATGGAGGCCATTACTTTTCACATACTAGTGGTCTAGGGGCACAGCCCATCATGAAATCTTGCAGGAAACTGTTCGACTGACCCATGAGTGCCACTTTGGGGTCTAGAATGTGACTCATTCTTCTATACATAGTTTTTGTGTAAAGAAAATAAATTAATATATAACAAACTGTTTAATTTCCACTGACCCCACCCTATCCTAACTTCCCAGAAATGTCAGCCTAACCTTGAGTTCTCGTGTGAATTGGCTCTCCAGGTGCGATGACTGCTATGACAAAATCTGAGTAAGAGTTTGTACCACTGTCCCTCCACCCTAAAGGGATTTACTTACATGCAAAGTCTAAAAACTGATTATTCCATTTATTCCAGAAGACAACCTCCCTCTAGACAAATGATGACTTGATTTGGAAAGCACTTTTAAAAAGAAGTCTGCCCTTCAGTGAAGGCAACCCAACTTAATAGTAATTATCCTTATCAGCGACCCAATGACCAGATTCTACATATTTACCAGGTCTCTCAAGATACCTGCATAACTGTTTACTAAAGGTTCTGCCAGGAACAATCACAAGGTATAAAGTTCATAATTGTTGCTGTGTATAGAATCCAAATAAAAAGAAACAAACCTATCTCCTTGGAAATATAAGTAGTCTTAAAATACTATCAAGAATGGGCACTTAAGTGATTTAAGAATGAACCAAAGATTTTATGTTGACTATATTAATATAAAGTCATATGTGCCTAAAATAAATTAAATAGAAGAGCACAAAATAGTATTGCCACAATGATGCAGAGTGCAAGAACAGTGACAAAGGTTCCAATGAACTGACAGTTATAGAGAGAAATAATTAAATCCACACTTTATGGAGTTTTTTCTATAATATATGATTTAAAAATTAATATATAATTGGAAAACCATATATATTGTAGGAAAGTTCCATAAAGTTTGGAATTTTATTATGAAAAACAACTGGTGAATGTGATTGTTTAACCAGTCACTTCTCTTATATTGCAAAGATCCATCGTTATATAGCTCATATTCATTCCATATAGGCTTAACCTTGCTCTCCTTGATTTACAGTCTAGTGAGGTTTTAGTTAACAGGCAATACCTTGTAAGTGCTACAATGTGGGGCATACACAGAAGACTGAGGGAACACATAGGATTCACACCTCATAGGTTCCAGGTAGTTCACTAGAGAAGGGAACTGTTAATGATGATGTAGAAGTAAATTGGAAAAAAGACAGACGTTAAGAAAAGGGAAGGAGATATTCCTAGAAGATGGAAGGGGAAATACCTGGAATGAGGAAAACATTAGCTTTGGATATGCTCAAGGATGCCTATTTTAAAATGTCTAAACTCAAGTTGCAGAGTTTTCTGCCATGACCTACAAGATCACAATCGCAGGAGAAGCAGTTGGCAGCTATCTTTATCTGAAGGTGGTATGCTTGATTTAAAAGATTATCAACTGACACGTCCAGAATACAATTAAAGTATTCTATAATAATACCAAATAATTATAAAGATATAAAGTTGAAAGTTAAACATCTCATTCAAATACTATTAAACATAGCATACAAAAATAGTCCGATCATCCTAATGTGTTAACATCTATAGATCAGATGTTACCTACAAAGGAAATAACAAAGTTCCTCTGAAGTGTTTTGTGAATTCTCTTTGTCAAGTGAAATCTTTCCTCATCCGGAGTCATTCAAGCAGTAGGTATTCTCATGCACATATGCTAGATAATGGGGAATTGAATGGCATTGTTTTATGGTCGAAAAGGACATTACATTTTTCTTGGGTAAGAAGGTCAATTGACATAAAGAGTGAATAGTTAATAAAAGAGCAATTAATACAGTTAGAAACTGCAATATTTGCTCTATAGATTATCAGTGCTAGAATGCTGATGACTTCGTAAGGTATGTTTTCCTTGAAAAAGAAGATTTTATAGAATGAGTGGACTTGGAATTGGAGAGAGAAACTGGGGAGTAGATTCTAGACAAAGAAAAAGGTCAGAGGAAAGCTTCAGAGGCAGGTGCCGTCATGGTGTATATATATGTCCAAGGGTCTATCTAAAGCCAAGGAGACACTTGAGAAGTAGAATCTAATTGCTATGAATTGGTAGGCTGCAATGGGATAATGGAGAAATTTGAAAAATAGAAGCCATGCATTTAGTTGGAAACTTTAAGGACAAAATTCTTAGAGTGGATATGGGTTTCTTTTTGGGACGATAAAAAGACTGTAACATTAAATAGTGGTGATAGTTAAATTGAGGAGTATTGAATTGGAGAACCACATTCAATGGTTAGTCTAGTAATCTTACGAAAGAAAACTAGAGAATGAAAAAAATCCACAGCCACTGGGGTCAATAGAGACACATTTCTATTTAAATATGAATGAGTGGCAGGATCTTAGATGTTAAATAAAAAACAGGGACTGATGCCAAAGGCATTTCAAAAGAAAAGATGAAAAAAAAATCCCTTGAGAATACTAATTGGATAAAGTTAAGAACATAGAAGGCAAGGGTGAGTTGGAAATGCCTGAGTAGCTATGTAAATAGTGGCTTCAATTAGTGGAGGTGGAAAGAAAAATGGAATGAGGATGATAACTTTGTTTTTGTTGCTGTTGAGCTTAGGATAATGAGGTATTTAAGTAGAAATGTTTATTTAGATGGTAAAATAAAAGCCTATAGATCAAGCGAGAGCACAGGTATGGAATTACAGGTGACACTGTCACATGGGTATTTCTAAGGAAAAATGAAGAACAGTGATTATTTTAACCTTTTTTTCCAGCAGAATTTTTACTTCAAACAAACCTAAACCAAATACCAAGTTGTTACTGCTTTTATAAATATAAAAGAGAAGGACTTTGTAGGGGTAAAGGTCCTAGAGCCTCTTTCTTCACCAAATCCCGAATTCCATGGTAACCTGGGGACTAGGAGACACAAGTAGGGGGCATTCACGGGAAGCAGTTGAACCAGCCCAGGAGAATCCTTCTCTGCAATCAGGCATGACTGGCGATAATGGAGACAGGGTGGAAATCACCTGAGTGAGCCCAGCCAGAGCTGAGTGAGCAGTGCAGAGAGTCAGAACAGGAACCCAGGGAAGGGCTGGCCTGTCCCCAAATGGAGCTGCGATTCAGAGCTCATGAGCAGTCAGCCTGAGTCACAGAGCACAGGTAGGTCAGACAAGGCAGTGGGTCAGGACCAGGTGGGCAGTTCAGAAACCAGGAGCTCAACCCTGACGAAAAGACAGAGAGGCAGTTTGGAATCAGGAAACCCAGGCTTAGCCAGCTGGGTATTGTTGGCATTAGGGATTAGCCTCCAGGTCAGCAGGGCACTCATTTATTCATTCATAGGAAAAATCTATTTTAGCGTCCATGCTGGGCCAGGCACTCTGTTAGGCCCTAGGATATTATGGTAAGGAAAGAAAAAGACACATTTCCTCTTCATGCTATGTACTATGTGCAAGGGACTTGCCAGATTCCAACAAATTCTGTTCTTTTATTGCTCTCATTTCCCAAATACTTCCCACACCAGTGTCTATTCAGCTTCACCCTCCTGAGTGCACTTCATTTGTTCTTGTCATGTCAAGCCATCTTGTTATATTCTAGTATATTTTCACTCCTAGGTTTGCTTGCATTCATAAACTGAAAGTCTTTAGATTGCATAAATATTATGGCTTCTAGTAACTTTTCAGATTGGGTTCAGACAGGGAAAAGGGCAAAAAAACAAGTTTGAAAGCCTTACAGAGGAAGTTTATGAGATTTACGAATATATGGTTTTACTTGATTGTAAAAGTAGGTATTTATCATGGAAAACTCCTATTAAAAATCCATATAATGGGAAAAAGTCATTCTTAATACTATCATCTAGAATTAGCAGCTATTACTTATTTGGAGGTATTTCCCTCCTTTTATGCATAGCATCACAATTAAAAGCACAGAATGTAAACATGACTGTTGGGTTCAAAATCTAACTCTGCTATAGATCCAAAACAAAGAAAAACATATGTCCACACTAAAACTTACACATAAATATTCAGAGCACCATTACTTATAATAGAAAGAAAGTGAAAACAACACAAATGTCCATTAGCTGATGAATGAACAAAATGACAAAACGTGGTGTGTGTATATATACATGTATATAGATGAATATATATACATGTATATAGATGAATATATATATTATTTAATGCATTTAATGTCTGTATGTCTTACTCTCTTCATCTGTAAAGTGGGAATAATAGTAGCACCTCACTCCCCAGATTGTGTAAGAATTAAATAAATTAATAGATGGAAACTGCTTAGAAGAGTGCCTTGCGAGGCCGAGACGGGCGGATCACGAGGTCAGGAAATCGAGACCATCCTGGCTAACACGGTGAAACCCCATTTCTACTAAAAAATACAAAAAAACTAGCCGGGTGCCGTGGCGGGCGCCTGTAGTCCCAGCTACTCGGGAGGCTGAGGCAGGAGAATGGCGTGAACCCGGGAGGTGGAGCTTGCAGTGAGCTGAGATCCGGCCACTGCACTCCAGCCTGGGCGACAGAGCGAGACTCCGTCTCAAAAAAAAAAAAAAAAAAAAAAAAAAAGAAGAGTGCTTCACATACAGCAAGTGCTAGATACATTTTGGATTCTATTAGTAATATTAGAAAGAGGAGCAGCAGGAGTACCTGTTACTTAGTTGATACTCAATAAATAACATTGTATTATTAACATTTCCCCAACAACGAAATCTTTGTCAATATTATTTTAAATGATGCATTCACATTTTCTCAACTGTTCCTCTACTGTTAAATACGTTGTTTAAGTTTGAGACTAAGTTATGCTACAATAAGCATCTTTGTGCACCAAAGAGTTTTTTTAATCATTCCCTTAAAATAGATGATCAGAAGTGGAATTACTGTTTCCAAGCACATAATATCTTAGAAACTCTGCATAAGAGCTGCCAAAGTGTTGTTGAAAAGTGTCTTTTAATTTACTCTGTTTAATCTATCTCATGTCACCTGCGTCTGAGACTGCCTGTTTTACTCTACCGTCAGCCACATGGAGTGATAATTCTTTTTATAATCTTTGCTAATTGGTATCTAACTGTTCTTTTAAATGAAACTCAATTGTTACTGAGGTGGAATATTTTTTCAAACATTCTCTTGGGAACATTTTAACCATTTATACATTGAGTTCTTAGAAAAACTAAGAACGGTAGGCCGGGCGCGGTGGCTCAAGCCTGTAATCCCAGCACTTTGGGAGGCCGAGACGGGTGGATCACGAGGTCAGGAGATTGAGACCATCCTGGCTAACACGGTGAAACCCCGTCTCTACTAAAAAATACAAAAAACTAGCCGGGTGAGGTGGT